>NW_015163674.1:101210-142534 GCF_001447785.1 Gekko japonicus | reverse complement strand
TCCCTCCCTCTCTCTCGGGCGCTTTTGCAGAGCAGCTGTCAGGTGGGAGCCCAGGGCTTGTGGGCTGCCCTGGGAGTTCCCTTCCTTCGGGTGGGCGCTCTCTCTCTCTCCCTTCCCTCGCTGCTCTTGGGAGGCTGGGCTGGCGGGCCCAGTGACAGCCAAAGCTGCCTTGGAGCCCTCCAGCATTGCATCCACGCCTTTCTTCCGGCACACCAGGACAGGGGGGGGAAGGGCGGTGCTCAGCGAGGAGGAGGGGATGGTTGCCTGCTGCTTGGGACTCACCTCGGTCTGCCAGCGTCGGCTTGGGAGGAATGCAGGTGGCACACAAGCAGATCGCCTGCCAAAGGAGGGATGCTGGGAGTGGGCGGCGCTAAGGAGGCGAGGCGAGTAGCGGACTACACTCTTTGAAGGCAGACATGCCTGCCGACGGTCAGAGATCTGGGGCGCTCTAGCCTTTGTCTCTATTGCTGCTGCTAGACTGACCCCTGCCGGCCAATTCTTAAAAAGCGGGGGTGGGGGATCTCAAATCTGGGGACCCCCGCCCTAACGGGGGAGTTGGCAAGCCTATCTGAAGTTCAAAATCTGAAATTGCAACAAATTCCAAAGTGTTTCCAAAATTCTGTTTCAGAGGAACTTATACTGAACTATTTCCTGTGACCTAAGAAAGTTCTTTCCTTTCTCAAAGCCTTTTCAGAACAAATTATTCTTCTCTCCATGGATGAACTTGGGCCAATGTGGAGGCCATCTGCCTCAGAAAAGTAGGCCTCTTCCTCCTAAACTCTTAGGCACCACGCTCACCTGAACACTTTCTCTATGGGAGAGGCCTGTTTTGTTTGTAGGTCAGTGAAGAGATGTGTCAGTTTAACTATCACATCCCATCAGCAGTGAAAGCGTGAACAGTGCTGATAGGAGTAAGCAAATTGTTATATTCCTCATTATGAGATTGAATAGCTCCTGCCTACACTTTACCTGGCTTTCACCACTATCATTAGTCCCTTGTCTTCATGGGAACTAACTTGCTTCCAGTGCTTTAGGTAATACATGATCTAACCAGTCGGGTGACCAGACACACCCTTTGGCAAGGAACAAGAAAGGCCCTTTCTTCTAGGCAGCTGCTTTCCTCCTGAATCTACAATTGTCACATGCAGTAAATAAACATGCAACACTTGGGAAGTATTGCTTTAAACCTCTTGCTTTATTAACCATGACAGGCCCGGATTCTAGGATAAACTATGTGAATATGGATGGGTGATAAGTAGTGTTAATAAAAGGGATTTTGCCTGTACTATCAGGATTATTGTGGGCTGTCGTACATGGCAAATACTTTCCAGTATAGCACATGAACACGTATCCAGCCCCTTTTAACGTATTTATTTAAAATGGTGTCTCAGGGTAATAATATACTAATAAATTGCTTCCCTATTGACTGATTTATTGTGATGGCAAGGCTTTTGGATTTCTATGAACTACAGGTTGGATCTAGTGATCTCTGGGTACAAGGATATGTATTAAATACACCGTTTGATTGTTCCAGCAGGGATCTTCTTATGTACTTATAATAATCTCATTCTGTATTTTTTTAAGTGATGGGAGAAAAGAAGTACATTTGGATATTTACTTTAGGACAGCAGGAAAGAGGAAGGTTATGTTATTTGTGTCTGGCTTTTGGCGTAATCAACTAGTTGTACAGTGTCCCTGCAACTTAAGACTGTGTCATGAGATCATCATAACACTTTCTCACACATACATGTAACGTCATGAGGCAGATATATACCATACGGGCAAGTCATAACCTAACAAAAGTGTTTATCACAGGTTCTGACATATACCTTGGTATGCTCAGGCCCCCACTCTTTCTATGGTCACATAAACTAAGGTTAGCAAGGTTTTACACATTGCTCCCAAGAATGGGGTGGGGAACAAGTTTTAAGGAGCTTCAGTTGATTTGGAGCTTAACTCTTGCTGCCAGGTTACTGAACAATAACCAGTGAGATCAGGAAAGTGAAAGTCCTGGTCATGTTCTAATGTCAGAGGTAATTAGTTTCAAATCCCTACTATCACTTAGAACAAGACTCTGGATCATCCATTGCTCCCATGTAGTGTTCCTACAAAACCTGCAGTTGTTGTTGTTGTTCAGTTGCACAGTCGAGTCCGACTCTTTGCGACCCCATGGACCAGATCACGCCAGGCCTTCCGGTCTTCCGCCGTTTGCTCACTCTAATGGCAGAAAGTGAAGAGGACCTAAAGAGCCTCTTGCTCAGGGTAAAAGAGGAGAGCGCAAAAGTGGGCTTGAAGCTCAACATCAAAAAAACTAAGATCATGGCATCCGGCCCCATCACTCCTTGGCAAATAGAAGGGGAAGTCGTGGAAGTGGTGACAGACTTCACGTTCCTGGGATCCCAGATCACCGCAGACTGTGACAGCAGTCATGAAATTAAAAGACGCCTGCTCCTTGGGAGGAAAGCGATGGCGAACCTAAACAGCATGATAAAAAGTAGAGACATCACCCTGCCAACAAAAGTCCGCATGGTCAAAGCAATGGTATTCCCAGTAGTCATGTATGGCTGCGAGAGTTGGACTATAAGGAAGGCCGAGCGCCGAAGAATAGATTCTTTTGAACTATGGTGCTGGAGGAGACTCTTGAGAGTCCCTTGGACTGCAAGAAGATCAAATCAGTCAATCCTCAAAGAAATCAACCCTGACTGTTCCCTGGAAGGCCAGATAATGAAACTGAAGCTCAAATACTTTGGCCACCCAATGAGAAGGGAGCACTCACTGGAGAAGACCCTGATGCTGGGAAAGATTGAAGGTCAAAGAAGACGGGGACGGCAAAGGATGAGATGGTTAGACAGTGTCATCGATGCAACGAACATGAAATTGAGCCAACTTCAGAGGACGGCGGAAGACAGGAGGGCCTGGCGGGAGATGATCCATGGGGTCGCGAAGAGTCGGACTCGACTGTGCGACTGAACAACAACAATCCTTCCTTAAAGGTAAAGGTTCCCTTGCTTGAAAGCCAGTTGAATCCGACTCTAGGGTTGCGGTGCTCATCTCCGTTTCAAAGCCGAAGAGCCAGCGCTGTCCGAAGACGTTTCCGTGGTCATGTGGCTGGCATGACTAAACACCAAGGTGCATGGAACACTGTTACCTTCCCACCGAAGTGGTACCTATTTATCTACTTGCAATTTCTTGCTTCCTTAGGCACTGATTATAATTAGTTTCAGTTCGTGAGGTTCATGATGTGGTAGAATGCCCTCCCCACCGCATGCTAGAGACACCAAACTCACAGGAGATCTCTGGCTGACTCTCCTCTATCTGTTTGGTGAGGATTGACTTTATGGGGCCTGAGTTATGGTCCCTGAAAGAAGGTGCCCATAGGAAAGTGCTTTCGGGGGGAATGACAGGCACAGGTTCAGGAGGTTCAGGAGTGTATAGAATAGATCCTGTGCAAGCTAGAGATCAAAGTCACTGGAGACTTCCCTTGGATGCTCCTCTATACACTCTCCAAGTTCTGCCATCACTGTTGCTTTGAAGTTTGGTAAACATTTAGACTGAGTGGAGACAGTCTATCTGGAAATGTATCCATTCATGAACTGCTGTGAATTGCCACGAGCTGCTTGAATGTCCATGGAAATTTCTACCATGAAATTGAGTTCGCGAACCACAAACCAGCCAAAATTGTCATGAACTTTAGTTTGTGAGCTGATTTCTGCCCATCCCTAATTATAATAACTCTTTTAATCTGATGCCTGGCTCCATATAACAAATACTCCTAGTGTGCAAATATTAGATGCTCCTTATCAATAGGGAAGAACTGGGGATGCCAGCCTCCAGTTGGGACATGGGAATCTCTCAGAATTACACTCATCTCAAGACTACAGAGATCAGTTTCCCTGAAGAAAATCAGTGCTTTGGAGGATGGGCGCTGTGGCATTGTACCTCACTGGGTTCCCTTGTCCTCTCCAGGTTCTTCCCCCAAATCTCCAGGAGTTCCCCAACCTCCTGGAACCTCAGTAGAAGATCTGATTGTGCTGCTAGAGCCTGCAAGTGCTGAAGAGAAAATAGCATCTTTGGAGGATGGGCAAGGTAAAAATCTAATAGATACATCACCTCAAATGAAAGGGAAAGTGTGGAAGTCAAGTCTCTAACGGAATCTGTATCATATGGCTAATAAGCTCACTCAGTGCAGCATTTATTTTGTGAACAGAAATATTTTTAAACACCCCCATTCAATACATTTAATTAGTATATTTTTCAGATATTATATTTAACTTCTGAGAAAGAAGCAGGGCTTTTTTTCCTGGGGGAATGCACCAGAATGGAGTTCAGGAACCTCTTTGACAAAATTCTTTTAAAAATGTTTAAAAGTTTATGAGTTTAAAGTATACAGATTTAAAACTTCATTTCCCTCCTGAGAGTCCTGGCACCTTTTTTTCAAAAAAAGGAAAAAGGGGCGAAAAAGCCCTGGAAAGAAATATCAAAAGCACCACAGATTTAAACATTTAAATCTAAATAGAATCTCTGATTCTGGACACGGGGCATATACCTTTGACTCCCCCCATGAAGCAGGGGAACAGACATCTTTGGTATGTCATTTCCATTCTATATCTGGTCCTGTCATCTGCTCTCTTCACCAGATCCTGTGTGTGCCGGCCTTCAAAGGTGAGGTGGGGTGGGGCAAGACTTTTTCAGTTGTGTAGGAACGCCAGCCTCCAAGTGGGACCTGGGGTTCCCTTGGAATTACAACTCATCTCCCGAGGATAAAGATTAGTTGCCCTGGAGAAAATGGATGCTTAGGAGGGTGGACTTCGTGGCATTGTACCCCACTAAGGTCCCTGTCCTCCCCAGGCTCCATCCTCAAATCTCCAGGCGTTTTCCAATGTGGATCTGACAACACTTCCTCCCACTGGTGGCCAGGGGAGACCTGGCAACCTTACGAGTTGTGGCACTCCATCTAAGAAATGCTCTCTCTGTAACTGGTGCCAAATTTGATGTCTTTTTGATTCTAGGCCCAGATTTAGCTGTTTAGCCAGTTACCCCTTGTTGCTTCCTTACTTAACATTTATTATCCAGTATTTTTATCTCTGTTGCTGTTTTTTTTAAAGGTATATTTTTGTATATTTTAACCCTCACACTCTGCCTTGTTTTAAGTGATTGTGCTGCTCATTTTATACTCTGTTTTAATACTGATGGTTTTTTTACTCTGTCTATGTATATCTTGAATTAGTTGTTCAATGCTTTATAAAGGTTTTAAGAGCCAGTGTGGTATAGTGGTTATAGTGCTGGGCCAGGATCTGGGAAACCCAAGTTCAGATCCCTACTCTGCTATGGAAACTTGCTGGGTGACCTTGAGGCAGTCACTCTCTCTTAGCCTAAGCTTACCTCATAAGGTTATTGTGAGGATAAAACAGGGTAGAAGAGAACGATGACCTCCCCAGAGGTCATTTCGGGGGGGGGATCGCAGGGGATCGCAGTTCCCCCGGGTGAGGTAGGGGGGGCGGGGCACATGACGAAGCCCCGCCCCCTTCCAGCCGCCCCGCTTCCAGCCCTCATTCAGCCAGGAGGAGGCAGGAGAAGAGGGAGGGTAAGTTGCTTCCTCCCTGCCTCTCCCCACCCCTGCCTGCCTGGGGCCAGGGAGGGCCTTCGCGGGGCTTCCTTGCACTCCCGCCGGCCTTGCAGGTCCACCACCTCATTCAGCCAGGAGGAGGCAGGAGAAGAGGGAGGGTAAGTTGCTTCCTCCCTGCCTCTCCCCACCCCTGCCTGCCTGGGGCCAGGGAGGGCCTTCGCGGGGCTTCCTTGCACTCCCGCCGGCCGGGACCGTTGGGGGCGGGGTGTGTGGCCTTATGACACACTTCCGGTGATGTCAGGGGGTGTGGGGCATATGCTAATGAGTTCCCCTAGCTCTTTTTCTACGAAATGACCCCTGGACCTCCCTATTAGGGAGAAAGGTGGGGTATAAATGAAACAAATAAAAACTTAGTTTTAAGATAAATATAAAACTACTCATGTATTTTTATGCAGTGAAATTGCCTTACCTGCTGGAGCAAGCAGCTCTGTACTTTGTGTTGTAGAGCAGGGGAAAGAGGGTAGATGACAAGATGACAGGGCCATGGAAACACCAGCTGCCTTCTCTCTGATTGCTCTGGGAGACTTACACTGCAGTCCTAAGCAGTGTTACACTCTTCTAAGCTCATTGACTTCAATAGCTTTAGAACTAGGATGGAATTTGGCTCAGAATGGCACTCTTAAAGAGATATATCTGGAAAAGACTCAGCAACCCTTAACTTGGTAGAAAATCCAGTATTATTATTGAATTATTGAATTGAAAGATTATTAGAACTGCCATTTGGATATGAAAATCAGTGCTTTGAAATCTGGGCCGTGTCAACATTGCCCCTCTCTTAGAGATATATGACCTATGGTTCTGCGGTACTTTAATTATATAATACCTGTACTTAGGGTGGCTGTTCAGAAACACAGCCTTCAAGGCTAGTAGAGATATTACTGTCGTTCATGGGTGAGGATAATTCTGTACTGTGTTGGTCCCTTGAGGGGGTCACTTACATATTTTAATGGGTGTACAAATTACTCCATGATTATGTGGGAAATGCAAGAGAAGAAATGTATTTTAAAAATAATCCACAGACGTGCATGCTACTGTTAGGAAGGATGTAGTCATGATTTTACTTGACACATATTTTACTGTCCATTTTCATGCCAGGAAGAGACTATTTTATTTGTCCTGGTTTTTCCTTGGGCTTCTTTTTTTTCTTGACCTTCTGTGTTAACCTGCCTGTTGTTTTATCTGCAGTTTTTTTATTTGACTGGCCCTGAGTTTTTTTTCTTTTCTTTTTTGCTGAAAATAATTCCAGATGGGATAACATTTTTACATAGTTATGTTTCACTCTGTACTACTTCCTGTATTGGCTTGCAGGGTGTGGGAGTACCTAAGGGAGAAGGAAGGTGGGGAAAGAACTGCCACTGTGTGCACCTTCCACTTGTGGCTCATAGGACTGAACCCTATGATTTCATGTACTTCATGCAAATTATGATTTGTAAGGATTTGTGCTGAATTATATATATGACATCACTGTGTTCACTACACATTCTGACTGGTTAGTAGTCTTCTAAGCTATCATCATCATCATCATCATCATCATCATCCCACTGGCTGTGAAACAGCAGAAGACTGGTGACAGGTGCAAAAATTCACAAAAGAGTGGAAGCCAGAGAATTTTTAAAGTATGCTTCCCCCCCCCCAGCAACTTTTGCATAGAAAATCCATCTGCACTCTGCAGAAAACTAATCACATAACTACCAAATTCAAACGATTGGTCCATTCTCAGGGACTATTCCACAATGGTGGAATTCTCTTTTCTTGTGACAAAGGGCTGGTTCACACATGAACATTCATCTCTTGGTAATTGCACTGTGAAGTGGTAGCTTTCATTTGTGAATGTGCAGTCAAGCTCCAACACAACTGATACGACTTTCAAACACTTCATACTGTTTCAAACACAATGCTTCCCAAAGGAGACAGTTCACATCCTTGTCTTGTGAGTATCTCTAGTATCCCAACATAATTTCTATGAGGATAAAATTGGGGGGGGGAGAAAGGGGGGGAACTATAATGGCTCCCTGGACTCTAGGAAAATAAATATATAATAAGATGTGTATTAAACTGGTGGGTTTTGATGCCCTTTGTCAAGCTTGCTCTGGTGACCTTACGATCTTTTAAAAATTATTTTATTTTTTCATTTATACCCTGCCTTTTTCCTCAGTGGTGTTCGGGGCTCTGGCAAAGAGCTCCAAAGTTCACGGAAATCCCAAGAAAATGATATGCAAGACCCAAGTTTGCTTACAAAGATATTTTAATAAAGCATCAAACTTACAGAAATAGTAGCCTTCATGCACACACACTGCAAACATACAGGACGAAGCCAGCCGGAACTTGAGACGAGATGCATAGTTAAAACTAAACATCTTACACCCTAATTGCTGGCTACGAGTCAAGAACAGCATAATCAAAGCTGCATCCTAGACACTGAGAGATCTTGCACCTGGTACTCAGTGGTGAGGAAAACAAGTCAGCTCTCTAGATAAGAACTTGGGAGAGTGTGAATGAAAACATTCTCTTGGGAACAGCCTGCCAGCCATCCTTCCAGGCCACTCAGAAACTTAGCAAGCGCCAAAATGAAGTTACCAAGGCTATACAATTGGGATCTAAAGCAGCTTACCTCATTTTCCACTCCTCCATTTTATCCTCACAACAACCCTGTGAGGTAGGTTAGGCTGAGATAGTGTAACTGGCCCAAGGTCACCTAGCAATCTTCCATGGCATGAGTGGGACTTTGAACCTAGGTATCTCAGCTACTAGTCTGACACTCTTAACCACTATACCACACTGACTCCAGTTTTTTAAATATATTTTAGCAAATAGATGATATTTTAAAGTATTGGCTAAAAGGTCTAAACAGATCAATAAATGCAACAAAAGGAATTAGCAATAATAAGCTTGAATAGGAACATGCTTAGATAAGGGGAGAAATTCTGCAATGCAGTGACTATTGGACTAATGCTTTAATTCAGTCAAGCGATTAGTAATACCCTGCAGGGTGTGTGCTCCTATATTTTACTCACACCCCAAAGACAATGTTGAAAGTTCTTGAGAACCAATCAAGTCTAGCCAGCACATCCTCACATGTTTGAACTTGTTAGAACATCAATATTCTCCTGCCTGTTTGGCCCATGAAAACATGTTCAGTGACCCATTTGTTGGTTGTGTTTCATATATTTTATTGTCATTCCTGGTTAGTTTCCATTCCACTTAGCGAAGATGTTGGCACAGTACTGTTGGGTTACAACATAAGATAGAGGACTTGATATTATAAGTCATGGCATAAGCAGTTTACAACCTTCTTAAACAGATTTTGAGTGGATGCCATACTAAGGGCAAGATTCTAATACTTGGTAATGCAAGTGTCTACTTAGAATGAGGCTAGAGTACATGAAGAGCAGAACCATGATACAAACCATTAAGTTATATCAATGTCATGGAATTATTAACTGACACAAATATTTAATAGCTGAAGAATTATCAGATCAAAGTCCATCTCACCCAGTGTACTGTCTCCTGCCTTGGCTGGTCAGATGCTTCTAGGATCCTCCAAAAGCATAAGCTAAGGGGGTAACAACCATTCCCTCGCAGTTGTCCTAATCAGAAAAGTGCTACCACTGAATGTCACAGGCCCATTTAGCTACCATGGCTAATAGCTGTATTGTTCTTCTTCATTTGTTTGTCTAATACCATTAAATAGTTCTGTAATTCTAATGCCAGCCACATCATGTGATGGCAGATCTGATAAATAAATGTTGTGTGAAAACTATTTCTAAACCTAGTGCTCATAAGCTTTATTAACTGATTCTCCCTCCCAATTCAGCTATTATGAAAGATAACTTTATCTCTCCTTGAAGGCAGTTTATTAATCTAAGAAAAACAAAAAGGAGTCTTTTTTCCATTTTTTTATTTTTGAAAAAAGATAAGGGTACAGAAAAACGAGGGGAAGGGGGAAGCTGATTAAAGGAAAATTTACATTTATCAAGGACATTCGAGAGTATAAATGATGAATAATATATGGTACATATCTGTTGAGTACAGCATGTGCAAAAATACAGCATATTCAAAAGTGTTTCCTTTTTTATAATTGTAACTACTTCAAAAATAGTTTTTATAATTAGTTTTTTATTAGTTTTATAATAGTTTTTATAATTAATTAAGACGCTGAACTACAGGCTGTGGAAGGTCAGTAGTTCAGCAGTTCGAGACCCGAGTGCCGCATGATGGAGTGAGCTCCCATCTCTAGTTCAAGTTTCTGCCAACCTAGCAGTTCGAAAGCAAGAAATTGCAAGTAGATAAATAGGTACCACTTCAGTGGGAAGGTAACAGCGTTCCGTGCGCCTTGGTGTTTAGTCATGCCGGCCACATGACCACGGAAACGTCTTCGGACAGCGCTGGCTCTTTGGCTTTGAAACGGAGATGAGCACCGCAACCCTAGAGTCGGATTCGACTGGCTTTCGAGCAAGGGAACCTTTACCTTTTTTACTTCAAAAATAGGAAGAGAGAGACATTAAAAGAGGTAAAAAAATTTGATTCTACTTCCATACATACATTATACATCTGAGAAGGCATCTCCCCCCTTAATAATTGTATTTATTTAGTCCTGTGTGATGTAAAAAATCCAAGAACAGCATAGCCCCTATCTTTATGAAATAATTGTGTTTGCCATGGTGTGACTGTGGCCTTTTGCAGAGCAAACGTACGTAGTGTAATGGGAAGATACACAGTCCTAAACACTTCACAGCATACAGCAGGAACCCTGACTGGCTGTGTGTTCATTATATGTTTTAGGAACATATGTCAGCCATTCACACTGTGAATGCTTGCAGTGAGGAACACCAGGGCTTCTGAGGCAGACATAATGTATGAAGTGCAGAATTTGACCAAGAAGCTCCAAAAATGAGATATGGGGAGAGGTTTATGGGAAGATGCTATTGGATCAAATTTGGAATGCAAGCCTTCTGCATGGGGAGAAGCCCTAGCTAAATAGCAGAGCATATGCTTTCCATGCAGAAAGACCTAATCAAGAGCACTTCCAGTAAAAAGGATCAGGCAGTAGGTGATGTGAAAAATCTCTGCCTGAGATCCTGGAGACCTGCTGCCAGTCAGATTAGACAATGCTGAACTTGATAGGCCAATCTTCTAATACTGTAGCCCTGCTCATGTGTTAACAGTGAATGCACGTACATCCTGCCTGTACATGTGTACATCTATTTGTTAAGAAAGCCAGAACACATTCCCTTTATGAACAAAACTGAGGATCAGTACCTGGATAAAAGTGGAGTTTGTTTCACATGTTTAGCTGTATAGGCATTGACTGTAACATGAGAATACTCAATGCATATGCAAAGAACAATCAAGTATGCATTGTACATGGATTCTACATCTGTTCACTGTGATTTTTGAACAGGGCTAATGGAAGGCAACTTCATTCTTCTTCTTCTTCTTTCCTTCAACTCCTAATAAGCTGGAAAATGTTGGGAAGTGGTTGACCCTGTCATAAGGGAGAAACCTGGAAGCCTGATGGCCTTTGCACATGAGTTTATGTATTTGTTCATTTGAAAACATGTATATCCCACAGAGACAGCTGTGCAGCCTTAGCACATTTTCTGAGCTGTCACTGGTGCCATGTAATATTCCTTTGCTTCTTAGGGTTCACAACACAGTCTTGGCAAATTCTGGGAGATCAGGGGTGGTGGTACCTGGGGAGGGCAGTGGTTGGGGAGGATGTGATGTCTCTTCTAGTCTGCCTCCTCTAGTTTCTATGGTCTTTGCCACAGAGACTGTACTAGTAAACTGCTAGAGTGTTACTATGTGAAGGACATTTTTTTTCTCCTGCTTCTTAATTCTTCAAAGGCAGTAAATTGAGGCCAGAGCATTTTGCTTCTTTTCACAGAGGAAACCCCATAGTATTTATTTATCCTTTCTCCAGTGCTATTCAACATCTTTATGCACCCCCTTGCCCAGCTGGCATGGGGTTATGGGCTGGGATGTCACCAGTATGTGGATAACACCCAGCTCTATCTGTTGATGGGTGGCTGGCTGGAGTCCACCCCAGATTATCTGGCCAGGAGTTTGGAGGCTGTGGTTGGTTGGCTGAGACAGAACAGGCTGAAATTAAATCCAGCTAAGATGAAGATCCTATGGTTGGGATGGGGTGTGTGTGCTGGGACGGGTTGTCAACTTCCCTCTCTTGTTGGAATCCCATTAACAGCTGGATTGTCTGTCAAGAGTTTGGGAGTGATCCGGGATGCCTGCCCTTCAGTGGAGGCCCAGGTCATCAATGCAGTTAAGATCGCATTTTACTGTCTCCAGCAGGTTAAATAATTGGCCCCATACCTGTTACCCTCCGATTTAGCCACTGTGATCCATGCAATGGTCACCTCTAGACTGGATTACTGTAACTTGCTCTATGCAGGGCTGTCCTTGAGGTTGATCCAGAAAATGCAACTGGTTCAAAATGCCGCTGTGAGGGTCCTCACAGGAACTCCATTTAGACAACACATTCAACCAGTGCTCTGTCAGCTGCATTGGCTCCAGATCATGGACCAGATCAAATTCATGGTTCTGGTATTGACCTCTAATGCCCTTAACGGTCAGGGACCAGCATACCTTTGGGACCGCCTATCCTGGTACATCCCCCACAGAGCACTACGCTTGAGTGACCAAAACCTTCTGGCTGTCCCCGTTCCAAAGAGAGTCCATCTGTCTTCAACCAGGGCCAGGGCTTTTTCAGCCTTGGCTCTGGCCTGGTGGAACACTCTTCCAAGAAAGATCAGGGCCCTGTGAGATTTAGTGCAGTTCTGCAGGGCCTGCAAAACTGAATTGTTCTGCTGGACCTATGGTTGAGGGCAGTACGGGGGTCTCCATCGGTAAGATCTAATGGATTGGCCTCCTTCTTCCCCCGTCCCCTTTTGTTTCCCCCTGCCATTCCCCTTCAGTGGGTTTATGCCATCTTGATTGTATATAACTGATCATATTGTATTGTATGCATTTTAGTGTATTTTATTGATTGGATTATTTGATATTGGAAATTGTAATTGTATATTTATAAACTGATGTCACCCGCTCTGAGGACGATCTTTGGGAGAGCGGGCTATAAATTAAATAAATAATAAAAATAAAATAAACAATACAAAACTTCTGCATTTGTCTGACTCATCGCAACGTCAGCAATATTCAGTTCTGTAATGTAGCTTTCCAGCCTATTCTAGCATCTCAGCTAGGCACAGGGTGGCCAACTCCAGCTTGGAAAATTCCTGGAGATTTGGGGATGGTGCCTTCAGAGGACAGGGTGTTGGGAAGAGAGGGAGCTCAGTGGTGATGTGATGCCTTCAACTCCACCCTCCAAAGCTGTTGTTTCCTCTGGAGATCAATGATAATTCCAGGAGAACTCTAGCCCTCATCTGAAAGCTGGCAAGTTTACGTGAGAGCAACAGGAGTTGTGCTCTGCAGCGAGAGACAGTGATATAAGGCCCCTAGCTCTGTAATTGTTGGCATAGGTTTTGTGTCTTGAACAATTCTAGTTCTGGTATAGGCTTAAGTCAGAGTGTAACATGTTTGCATGTCCATCTCAGTGGGCAGTGCAATTGGCCTCGGCAGGGCTCTTTTTGTAGAAAAAGCCTAGCAGGAACTCATTAGCATAATAGGCCACACCCAACAGCAGAAACTCATTAGCATATTAGGCCACACCCCTGACAACACAGCTCATTAGCCTATTAGGCCACACCCCCATGTTACCAGAAGTGTGCTCATCCAGCCACACCCACCTTTTGCTTCTTATTCTGTTTACTTTGTTGCCAAAACTCAGGGGGGTTTTTTGTAGCAGGAACTCCTTTGCATGTTAGGCCACACACGCCTAATGTAGCCAATCCTAATGAGTTTCTGCTGCTAGGTGTGGCCTATTATGCTCATGAGTTCCTGCTGGGCGTGGCCAACTCAGGAGCCAGCCGGAACTCCGTTCCTGTGCGTTCCTGCCCAAAAATAGCCCTGGCCGCCTCGGGGAGATGCTGGGAACCTCCCCCTCCAACTCCCCAGTACCTGACTTTTCTATATGCTTTCACTGGATCAGCTTTTCCTTTTGCAATCAGCAAAATGCTGTTCGGTTACTGTTTTGAGGAGCTTGTCTGTGGAAAAAGATTGCGAGAGCCCTCCCTGTATTCTAGAGCTTCAAACTGTTCAGATGTGGTTGTCTGATACGCAGGTCTGCACATTTGCTGAGCAGCCAATGGTTAAATAAGAAAGTGTTGCAAACAATGTCACCACAAGACTTGTGAAATATCCCTTATCTGCATGCTTGTTTTCTAATACATGGATTTGTAATTATATAACTTCTTGTTCCTATAAACTGTTTCCTCACAGCACTGTCTATTTGCACAAGCTAGTAATTTACTTCTAAACCTGAAACTTGCTTTTGACTGTGGAATGTATTGTGTCGCTTAATAAGCAAGGTCATGGATTTCTAAAGTAAAGAAAGAACTTGTAACTTTCATAACATTCAATGGCAACACACTTCAAAAGGCGCAAGGGTTAGACAATATTAAATGCTAAAAATACACATACAAAACTGAGCCATTTCAGTTTTGGGGGTTTCCAGAAGAAACCCTGCTGTGGACTGCAAGCAAAGCAAAGGCAAGAGGGGTGTCTACTGCCAGGTCCATAAATAATTGCTTTGCTGGTGCTTCACACATGACATTCTGTATGCTCTTTGTTCCTGCATAGGGTGGCTGGATTTCTAAAATGAGGGCTTGCATCCAATGACTTTCTTTCCACAGTGGGTTGCTTCAACACAGCAAAATTCCTTCTTCTTGAGGAGCCTCTTCGCTTAATGGAAGGAAGGTATTGGGTTCTACCCACTGACTCCATTTTGCTAATGCAGAGCCTTCCTCTGGCTAAGAGATAGAGATGCCAGGCTCCAGGTAGGGCCTGGAGATCCCTCATCCCCAGACTACAGAGATCAGTTCCTATGGAGAAAAATGGATGCTTTGGAGGGTGGACTCTATGGCATTGTAACCCCATTGAGGTCCCTGTCCTGCTCAGGTTCCACCCCCAAATCTCCAGGAGTTTCCCAACCTGGATCTGGCAGCCCTACATCCCCAAACCTCACCAGTGGCCAGAGGGACTGGCAGCCCTTCTTAAGGAGCCTTGTGCCAGTAGAAGAGGTACGTTCTGCCAGCTGCGCCAGAGGAGGCTGCACCATTGGCACCACAAATTGCAGACTGCAACCTACCAGATCCAATCCAGTTTGTTTCTTGATTAATTGTATTGTTTTCTGTCCTTGCTTGGTTTGTTTAACTTCTGAAGCCTGTCCATGACTTCCTGTTTTTATTTTTTAATATAGTGCTATCTTGTAATTTTTTTTTTTTTTTGCTATTATGATTTCTAGATTATTGATTTTATGACAGATACATTGTACTGTGTTACATGAATCACCTTGAACTGGGCAGAAGGCTGGTTTGCATTTTTTTAAAAAATAAAGCACATAGTACCTTTACAAGTAAAAGCAGATAATACCTTGTAAAGATATTATGTGCTTTATTTAAAAACATAGGGGGAATAGTATTTTCCGTGGCATTTGGGAAAATACCTGTATACACTGATGCACAACATCATATGTTAAAAAAGTGTCTTTTGCTTGGTATACATTTGTCAGGTATCCAAAACCTTTCCAGTTAATAAAGTTGGAGTCCAGTGGCACCTTTAAGACTAATAAGGTTTTATTCAAGGTGTGAGCTTTTGTGTGCATGCACACTTTGTCAGGCAATGAAATAGAGTTACATATCATAGTTGTATATATAGGGATGGCTTGTTAAATTAGCATGCAAAATAGTAAAGATTTTTTTAACAGATCAAAAGAATGACAAGCTCGGTTTTTGGTTATTATCTGTTTGCATTCAACTGGGGGGGGGGACAACATAGGTAATAAATATGTCAGAACTGGAGACTGATGTGCCCTAAATTGTGAGAATCCAGTCCTTAGACCCCATCAATCTCTTTTCTAGCATGGGCACAAACTTTACAGCATTTTGGCTGTGTAAAGTACACCTCCATTCTAGAAAGGAGATGGATGGGGTCTAAGGACTGGAGTCTCACAATTTAGGGCACATCAGTCACCAGTTCTGACATATTTATTACCTATGTTGTTTTTACCCACAGTTGAATCCAAACAGATAACCAGAAACCGAGCTTGCCATTCTTTTGATCTGTTAAAAAAATCTTCACTATTTTGCATCCTAATTTAACAAGCCATCCCTATATATACAACTATGATCAGTAATTCCATTTCATTGTCTGACCAAGTGTGCGTGCACACGAAAGTTCACACCTTGAATAAAACTTTGTTGGTCTTAAAGGTGCAGCTGGACTCGAACTTTGTTCTATTGCTTCAGACCAACATGGCTGCCCAACTTGATCTTTCCAGTGAGTGTGCCATTTTAAAAATATGCCCCTGAATCATCTTCACATGTGGCCACATGCACTGGTATAAAGACAGGTTTCCTACACTATTTAGAGACACCCTGAAATGCTTTGCATGTTTCTTACAGCAACTGTGAATGATGGACAGGTATCCTTTGGGTTGTAGCCTCTCAATGCAGGAGCTGGGTATTTAAGGATGTGTGCCCACTATTCACCTTATTATGTTTGCTTTGGGAAACACCAGTGTTGGAGAAAGTATGGAGCTGCAAATACTATATCTAAATATGATCTTATCCTCCCCTATCTTCAGAAAGGTACTGTTGATTTAATGGACTATTTGGTGGTGATTTGGGAGGAAGGTTTGGGAATCCTTTCCTTCCTTCCTTTCCTTTAATTGTCAGTAAATTGAAAGTTTTGAGTCCTTAGTGTGAAGACATGCATCAGAGCAGTGAAGAATAATAGTGTAAGGCGTTTGCAATCAACCATGGCATATGAATGGAGAATTGCAGCAAGCAAAAAGAATCACAGGAACAGTTTGTGAACTATTTACAGGATGAAGTATGTTCTCCAAAATCAGCCACTGAATTACTGAACATAATGAAGCAAGTAATAAAAAACTGGAAATTCTCTTAGTAATCTTGTGAACAGAAAAAGCAAAGGGATAATGCTGATCACTGCATCAGTTGGTGGTGGTAGTTCAACTAGTTATGGTTCTAGAGAGAGGGATGCTTTGTTTGGATTGAATTTTCCAACTAGATGAAGGGCCAATGGATAGTTAATTAAATGTTCCATGTAATCCCTCTAAAATAGATTTCAAAAAGGTGAATTGCTTTGAGCATACTTCTTCTGACACCTTAAGAAAAAGTTTACATGTTGGAAGAGCACCAATTCCTTCCTGGAATTGGCCACAAGAAAAGAGGCACTCAAGGTTTGGGCAAAATTGGGGAACAGAGCGCTTTTCAGACTTAAAGTTAATATTTATGCTCTGTTCATCTTTCTTGTTTGCCTACATTTTTTCCGATTCATTATCAATATTGACAAAAAAATTACGTATTTTTAAAATCCTCATGAAAATGCTAACCAGAGTCACCATTGCTCTGTGCCTTGTTGCAGATTAATGGATAAAAAGGGGATAGAATGAGAAACAGAGGATGAAAGACTTGTTAAAGGTGATACTAATAGGAAAAGTCAAAACACAGAGCCCTGTTCTACTGGATCATAGCTTTCTACTGTGTTGTCATGCCATTCTCTCATTGATCACTTGAATTTTAAAGTGTGGGTGTTTGTTTGAATGCTTGCCTAGTATGGTCCCTTTTACTTGGAAGAAGGTTTGTACTAAGAAGAGATTGGATTTATACCCTGCCCTTCACTTCCCAAGGGAGTCTCAGAGCGGCTTACAAACTCCTTTCCCTTCCCCTCCCCACAACAGACACCCTGTGAGGTAGGTGAGGCTGAGAGAGCTCTGACAGAAACTGCTCTTTTTCAAGAACAGCTGTGCCAGAACTATGGCTTGCCCAAGGTCATCCAGCAGATGCAAGTGGAGGAGTGGGGAATCAAACCCGGTTCTCCCAGATTAGAGTCCGCGCACCTAACCACTACATCAAACTGGATTTGAATCTCTACTCAACCATGAAGCTCACTGGGCTAGTCTCTCTCTCTCAGATTATTTTTCATCACAGCATTGTTTTTATGGTAAAAACAGTAGGTAAGAACTATCTATGTCCTCCCAGAGCTCCTGAGGGAAGGGTGGGATAGAACTGTAATTGATAATATGGGGGGCATCAAAGAAAAGGTCAAGCTTTGGACCTTCCTAGATCTTACCTTAATAAATTGGAAGCCACTGAGGAAGGCAATAAAATTAGACATGAAAGAAAGGAGGAAAAGAGTAAGATATGCTACACCTAGGCTGTTTAGATAATCCCCAGCACTTTTAGTTTAATCCAGAAACAAAACAGATAATACAGATGAACTAAAATGTATGCAGTGAGCTCTCTATGGGCAGCCTTAGTGAAAATCCAAGCCATAGAATTTTATGCTGTAAGTGATGTGTGGGACACAGTGGGACCAAAGTTAGCTGTAAGTGATGTGTGGGACATAGTGGGACCAGCACGTCTAGGCAGGGGTTGTTTCGTAGAAAAAAAAGAGCTAGGGGAACTCATTAGCATAACTCATTAGCATATGCCACACCCCCTGACATCACCGGAAGTGTGTCATAAGGCCACACCCCCTGACATCACCGGAAGTGTGTCATAGGGCCACACATCCCGCCCCCAACGGTCCCGGCCGCCACCAGTGGCCTTGCAGCTCCACTGCCGAGCCCCATGAGGGGCCCGGCGGTGGACCTGCAAGGCCGGCGGGAGTGCAAGGAAGCCCCGCAAAGGCCCTCCCTGGCCCCAAGCAGGCAGGGGTGGGGAGAGGCAGGGAGGAAGCAACTTACCCTCCCTCTTCTCCTGCCTCCTCCTGGCTGAATGAGGGCCTTGAAGCGGGGTGGCCGGAAGCAGGGGGTGGGGCTTTGTCATGTGCCCCGCCCCCCCGTACCTCACCCGGGGGAACTGCGATCCCTGCGATCCCCCCCGAAATGACCTCTGCTTCTAGGTCAGTTTCAGAGGTCAGTCATATTGGTCTGCAGTTGAACAGCTAGGTTTGAGTGCAGTAGTACCTTAGAGATGAACAAGATTTTTGGGGCATGAAGTTTCCAGAGTCAAAGCTCCCTTCTTGTCTTCAGATACAGGTTGGAATGGAGGTCTGAGTCTTTGTATCCCAGGCAGAAGGTGAGAGGAGTGTCACAAAGAAGGAACTCAGGATGCAGAGGTATATCATCTAGCAGAGATATAACATCTAGGTCAGTATCTGCCTGCACAGGTTAGATGCAGAACAATACCCACCCATCCAAATAGATTGTTCTTCAAAAACAGTATCAAAAAATATCAAGCCACTCCTTGTACCTAGATCACAGATGACAAAATAGGAAAACACTGTGAACCTATCCAACAGAATAACATTTCTCATTACTCTGGTTGCTTAGAAGTGCCGCTAGGACATATTTGTTATTACAACACCAGGCAGGTCATAAGGTGAATGCACAGGAAACTTGCAATTAGCTGAAAGACACCTGAAGGGAAGGGAGGATGTCTGGAGCCTGAAAGAGTAGTATGTCTCTAAAGGAGTTTGCCTTTCCTAAAGGTACGCATAAATTGCCCATTGTATTTTTATTGCATTTCTATTGTTTTAACTGTTAAATTAATATATGACTGTCTTTTATTGATGTACACCGCCCCGAAACCTGCCTTGCAGGGGAGCGTGGTTTAAAAATCTAATTTAATAAAATAATAAATAAAATAAAATAAATGGTGGTGGCACTGTCAATGGTGGTGGCACTGTCACAAATTATAGATGTACAGAAAGACAGAGAAAGAAACATAGAAAGAGAGTGTGCTATAGATGTGCCTGATGGTGTGACTCTCATGAATACAGCTCAACCTGTGGATTCCTTTCATGTCTTTTTTCCCACTGGACTGTTTGCATTCATCACTTGGCAGGAATTTGTATGGAGGAACCCAATCGTTCATGTGAATTAGTTTGTTGAGAATGTGCCTGCTTCACCACAGGCCCTGAACAAGCTTTAATAGAACTTTAGCTGAGGTGGCAAATGTTTGTCTCTGCTATATTTCGAAAGTATGTTTTGATCCACTAGACCTTGACCTCCAGTGTGTAAACTGGGTGTGGAGTGTGTGTTATGATGATGACCATGCCATTTTCTTCCTCTTTGGGCTTTCCCTGTTCATTTTAAAGTAGAACTTTGTTCCTGTTCCTTTTAGTTGCAACAAGAACCTCAGAAATGCGGAACAAACATGACAAACTGATGAAAAAGGCTATCTTTCTAAAACATGGCCTTTGGATATATCATTATTTCTATGGGTGAAAGAAAGGGACATTCATTGTATTTAAGTCTAATCAAAGAAGAATCTGGCCTTTTGTTCAATTAACAGTTTTGAAACAAAACCATGACATGGAGTGTCAGCTTTTGGATCTTGACTATGTCAGGGTCCAACTGGATATTATATTTCCCCCCAGGACATTCCTGCCTTGTATATAAAGGCCTGTTCTGGAGTTCTGCACTTCACGAGCATCAAACTGGGATGATGGTATCCTGGGGGAGGTTAAACCTCTCCCCAGGCATTTTCCTGATCTGAAATGGCCCCGGGGGGCAGTGCCAATTGCCCTGTTATGGAAACATAAAATGTACACACGAATTCCCCCCCAACAGGGCAAATAGCATCCCCAAAATGGTGTCTGGCTAGGAAAATGGTATAAGGGAGAAGCAGGCCCCAGCTCCAGACCCCTGGTGCCACTCTTCATCACTCCCAAGGGAGCAAAAATGGGGGTGGGATGTCATGGAATGAAGAGCCCAGTTGGCAACCCTAGGAGAAGATCTAAGCCTCCTCTCCGTATACACCATATACCTTATTCAATCAGGTCCAACCATACCTGGGAAGGGTAGAACGGGACATGCCTCTCTACCCATCCTTGAGCCATCACCAAGGAAAATGTAACATGTAATTAAGCTCTTTATCAGGGAATGGCAATGCCTATGACTTTGATAATTGGTGGAGAGGTTAGTGGTAGGTAAGAACATGGCAATGCCTATGACTTTGATAATTGGTAGTGGTAGGTAAGAAGCCCAGTGTGGAAATAGGATCCCTCTTAAGAGTCATGTACTTTAATTAAACAGTACAATCCTATACAGAATTACTCCAGTCTAAGCCCAGTCAAATGAACGGTCTTAGACTGGAGTAAAACTACATAGGATTGCACTGAAAATCACTAGCTCATGCAGGGGTGAAACAATATTGCCTACTAACGATCAAGCAATCAACTTTTATTGTTCTAGCCAAAGGCTGTTACAAAACAAATTAAAATCATTAATAAAAATCAAGGGCTTCGCTTACAAATAAGTTAAATTCATTAATAAAATATAAAAATGTACATTTATCCATATTAGTCAAAGATTTCACTTACACTGAAATTAAAAAAACGCATTTTGGGCTCTCTATTTCCACACATAATCTTGCTCAATTTTTCTTGGATGCATTTGCAAATAATGCAAGCTGGTAAGATATATTTTTATCTTTATCAGACAACAGATGCACAGTTATATCCTGTGATGCCCAACTAATACACTGAGAGAAATAAAATGATAAAAAAATTAATTCTCCTCTTGAGAAAACATACAACAAATAATACAGATTCAGGTGGGTAGCCGTGTTGGTCTGGAGCAGCAGAACAAAGTGTTGTGTCCTTTAAGACCAACAAAGTTTTATTCAAGGTATGATACATTTCATTGTATCTGAGAAAGTGTGCCCATATGGCAAATATGAAACATGGATTAGAGCCCCAGGCAGGCCCGTAGCTAATCCCTCGATTGCCTTTGTTAGGGAGCCACCACCGCATGCGCCCATGCGGATGTGCCCCCTCCCCAATGTGCATGTGTGTGAGAAAGAGAGCATGCAGAACGTCTCCGCCAACCTCCCTGCACACACGTGCCCCGCAGCCGAGTGACCTGGAGGTCATGCTTGGAAGAGGAGAGGAGACCCAAGGAGAGCGTGATCTGGTGCTTGCGCCTTCTTCCAACGTGGATTGCGAGATGTCCTGGGCTGGGTTAGCTGCCGGGTCCCCGGCCCCCTCCCTCCAAAATCCCTAGTTATGGGGCTGGCCCCAGGATGGGGGATGGCCACCAAAAAACATTCTTTCCCTCCAAAGGGCCAATGAGAAGCAAAACACAAGGCAGGGGCTGGGCTCAACCCGCTGCTTCCCACACCGAAGGCCAGCAGCTTGATCGCTGAGCTAACTGGGCAGTCATATGGAAATAGGCGGGCAACGATGCAAAGACAGTTGTGGCCCAGTGGAAAGACACTGAGATAGCACAGTCAAAGCTTAGAGTTGCCAGCTATAGGCTGGGAAATACCTGGAGATTTGTGGGGGAGGGGTGGAACCTAGGGAGGGAAGGGACATCGGCAGGGTACAGTGCCATGGAGCCCACCTTCCATTCCAAAGCAGCCCTTTTCTCCGGGGGATCTGATCTCTGTTGTCTGAAGATCGATTGTAATACTAGGAGACCTCCAGGCCTCACCTGGCGTTTGGTAACTCTGTTGACAAGGTTCCCTGTTACAATCCCATTTAGGGAGAGCCCTGAGGCGGACCAACCATGCACAGCTGAAGTGTTGTCACCAGAGGTAGCATCACAGGGGCTGTGGGAGTGAGCTGGCCCACTCATCCATCTTTTTGGCCGACGGGCCTTTTCACTTATATGCCCCTTCTTTAGAAATAACGTTTCCTGTGTTCACTAAAATTTCCTGGTACAGCTGACTGGATCTGTCATGTGTAACTACTGGGCGATGGGCTGATGGGCAGAGGTGAGTTCCTTCCCTGGCGCCATGTGTGCAGCCTGCTTTTCTATAAACGTTTATTTGAACTTTCTTGGAGTCTACCCCTCACATTTCCCATCTGGATGATTAGCAGTAAGCACTGGGTGTTTGGCATCTGGCAGCTGTGAAGAGTCATGATTCACCTTGGATTTCTGCCTCCTTTTATGATGTAAAGGAGTAATGAGGTCAAATCCCTTTCCCTCGTTCTGCGATCAAGTGGCATCCTCCACCTGGTGACCTGCTTCACCTTCTAGCTTGTGGATTTCAAAGAAACAGGTGCAGGTGCCACACAGACATTGTGCCAGGTAGCCTGTGGTGATGCCTTGGCAGATGCCCAAAACAACACCTGTCTATTGCTGGCAGGGACTACGATCTATGGAGGCACCATTTGTTCTGTCTCCATGTGTGTGTGATCAGAGACAACAGTTCCACATCAATTTTTTTTAATGAAAAGAAAGGAGGATTGGACGAGGGACTTCCAAATCTTTTGAGAGACAGCTGGGAAGAATGAAAGGAAAGGAAGCTAGAAATAGAGAAAAATGGGAAAGGATTTAAAATGTGTAGAGAACGAGCCCCCCAGCACATCTCGACTTCTCTTCTCTCCTTCTGACCCAGAATCCTGTCCCAAGTTTGTTTTGTGTTGGGGAGAAAAAATGCTTTGCCTTCCAGATGTGCTGGCACTTGCAAGTAATCTGCCAGCAAGGATGACTGCAGTGCTCGTATCAACTATGGATTATTAGACTGTTGCGGTTTTCAGTCTGAAGATACAGTAACATTTAGTGTTGTGAAGGAAATACCCCCTCCCCCAACAGTAGCTAGCCTTCCTCACTGGTTAAGGCCTCTGGCTCTGTGAGGCCTCCGAGTAGCACTACGCATTTATTCACTTATCAATAGGGCTGCCAGACCCCCGGGGCCAGGCAGGGGTTTACCCACTTTTTGGCTTCAACCCACCAGCCGGCCAGCTGGCTGACAGGGGAAGCCCCACCTCAAGCCCTGCCCCCAAGCCCAGACACCTGCAGCCTTCCCCTCCCTTCTCTCTTGAGAGATTTAAAGGGCCCCCCAGCTTTGAATTTTGCAGTGGAGAGAGAGGGAAGACTGCGGGCGTGTGGGGCCCCGCCGGCTGGAAGCGTTTAATGGGCGTGTGGGGCCTCTGTGCACCCAGTCTCCAAGCAACAATGCTGCTTGGAAATCAGGCATGTTGGGGCCCCACTGCCTGGAAGCACTTAAAGGATCTCTTTAAATGCTTCCAGGCAGTGGGGACTGGCCCAACACACCTGGACTCCAAGCGGCATTGCCGCTTGGAGTTCAGGTGCCTAGCCGATGGCCGCCCCTCTCCCTCCTCTCTTGCAAGATTTAAAGAGCCCTCCACTTGATTGACGGGCCCTTTAAATCTTGCAGGAGGTTAGGGAGAGGGCTGGCTGCCAGCAATTTTTCTTGGGGGTAGGTCTTGGAGCGGGATGTCATCATGTTGGGGACGCCCCACCTCCTCCGGTAATGCCTCCCAAAGTTCCCTGCTGGGAACAAAATTGGACCTGGCAACCCTGTTTATCTACTTCAATTATACTCCAGTTTTCTCCCCAATAGGGACCCAGAGCAGCTTACGCCATTCTCCTCTCCTCTCCTTTGTCTTCACAAAAACCCTATGGGGAGGTTAGGTTGAGAGTATGTATGGCATGGCCAAGTGCAAAGTGATGCACATTGGGGCCAAAAGTTGATGGGGTCCAAACTGGCAGTGACTAACTAAGAGAGAGATCTTGGCGTCATAGGAGATAATTCACTGAAAATGTTGAGACAGTGTGCGACTGCAATAAAAAAGGCCAACACTATGCTGGGGATTATTAGGAAGGGAACTGAAAACAAAGCAGCCAGTATCATAACGCCCCTGTATAAATCGATGGTGTGACCTTATTTAGAATTCTGTGTGCAATTCTGGTCACCACACCTCAGAAAAGATATTATAGCATTGGAAAAAGTGCAGAAAAGGGCAGCTAGAATGATAAAAGGGTTGGAATACTTTGAGTGACACATGGGATTCACTGCCACAGGAGGTGGTGGTGGCCACAAGCATGGACAGCTTCAAGAGGGAATTAGATAAGCATATGGAGCAGAGTTCCATCAGTGGCTATTAGCCATAAGATATAGATAGGAACTCTTGGTCTGGGGCAAGTGATGCACTGTATTCTTGGTACTTGGGGAGGGGCAACAGTGGGAGGGCTTCTAGTGTCCTGGCCCCACTACTGGACTTCCTGATGGCACCTGGTATTTTTGGCCACTGCATGATAGAGCGTTGGACTGGATGGGCCATTGGCCTGATCCACCATTGGCTTCTGTTATGTTCTTATGGCGATCTCACCCTCTTCCCTCCCTCACATGCTTGATTTCTCCTCAATTTTTTCTTCCTTTCTTATTCTGACAGAGCAGCCCCTTTATTTTCTTCTTATTTGAATGTTGATGGCTGTCCCACCCTTTTACATTATTATATTTTGGCTGCAGTCAGACGTGTAGTTCAATCTACTGTTGTCCCGCCTCTAATTAATCTATGTTATTTTGTAACAGAGAATACTGATCACCCCTTTTAGCACTCTTCAAAGTGCTTTTACCCTATCCTTGATCAATCAGACGCAGCAGCCAGGGAGTGTTGCCATCAGCCATTTTTAAAAAATTGTCCTTTGAGCATGCTCACAATCGCTGTTGAACCTCCTGGGATTTGTAGTTCATGGGGCCATCAGCCATTTTTTAAAAAGTTTGTCCTCTGAGCATGTGCCCAAGCGCTGACTGTGATATGTAGTTCACTGCCATCCTCCCTCTCTAAACTCTTCAATTAATCCCTTCCCCAAAGCACAGAAGAAAGCTGACATACAGAGGCATCTTTCTATGAAAGTTTTTATTAAGAAAACAAAGTTTTGAGCAGCCTCTGTGGGAGAAGGAGTGTGTGTGTGTGTGAGAGAGAGAGAGAGAGAGAGAGAGAGAGAGAGAGAGAGAGAGAGAGAGAGAGAGAGAGAGAGAGAGAGAGAGAGAGAGAGAGAGAGAGAGAGGTACGAATATGCAGTTATGTGTACATCGCTAACAAGTAAAAAAAAATGGCATCTGGAAAACAAGAGACCAGTCAGACCTGCCTGATGGCTTGAGTGTCCAACAAAGCGATCAGACAACAGGAAATCTATTTTGGAGTCCACTCAGACCAATAGGACCGGACTTTCACAGTTATCAAAGAAATACACAGTAAAGGGGGGAGAATGGGGCACAGATGACTGTGGCATGACAAACAGGTGTTGCTGTCTGAGCATGCATTTTAAATCTGTAAGGGAACAGCAACAGATCAAACTGCATGTCTCATCACAGCCTTTGATGCTGACTCAGCCCAGGAACTTGAGGGAAGAGACAAGATCCCCTTCTTAAACTTCTGGTGGAAGTTTAAGGTGGAATCAGGGGTAAAATGTCTGAGGTGAATCAAAAATAACTCTGAGGTAACTTAGTAGTTTCACAAACTCCAGTTAATATGTTTCTAGCAAGTGAGAGTTTTCAGCTTTTCACAAGTTCTTAGAATCTTTTGAGAAGAGAAGCTGTATTATCAGTGTCTGCTAAGCACTCCAGTATGCATTATTGAATTCAACAGACTTTTCAGGTTTCAGAAGGCAGGGATACACTACCAGGTACCCAAAAATTGTTTTCTAAACAACCAGGGATCACTCCACTCTTTAGTGCTATTTCCCTTTTCACCTAGGCAGGGAATTACATCTCTAGCCTAGAAGCTCTGTCCCCTTTTCTGGCCCAAATGGGGATCTTCAGCTGTCCACTCCTCCTTGCCACCTTCCCAGTCCTCAGTCAGTAGTACTAAACTGAATTCTCTTCAGCAGTCAGTTCCCAACTCTTTCTTCCATTTGAGCAGCATGTCACTCAAAGGTTCTCTGGTTCTGGGAGGCGTTAACCCTTCACAGTCTGTCACATGTTTATACATCACAGTCTGTCACAGTATGTGACTGGCCCAAGATCACCCAGAGAATTTCCAGGGCACAGTGGGGATTCAAACTTGGGTTTCCCAGATCCTAGTCTGACACTTACCTGCATGCTCCCCTTTGAGGGCTTCTTCAGCCTGACCACTGTGGAAAGCATTATGCCAGATTAGAGCAGTGTTGGTTTGATCCAGTATGACAAATCTGTTGCCATTCAAATTGTATGATGGCAATTGATCTAAATTCTTGTCTTGTTGATTCTTCAACACACAAGCCTATGAAAGGTCAGTGGTCTTTGGCCAGTTTAGATTTTTTGAGGCTTACTCAGTACAAACTCTGGGAAGTCTGTTTTTTTAAATATTGGAATATATATTGAATAATAGAAGATGGCCATATGGTTGTCTGTCATGAACTTATTGAAAAAAGTTGTGTTTGTGATGAAAAGAAAGTAGCTCAGATCCTGCCTAGATTCCCTCAAGCACAAGGGGGGGGAGATTTCTGCTGATTTGCCCCACCTGAGGGAGACTTCTGTTTCCCTCCCTTGTCCCCCCCCCTTCCATACAACCAGCATTTCAGGGTGTGTTTTGGGCTGCCACAGGAAGGTGGAATTGGCAAAAGTCACCATCCTTACTTATGTCTTTGGAAGTCTAGGTGAGATCCAAGCCATTGTTGTGCCCTAATTGGGCAAAGAATCTGGTGTCTTTAAACACCAGGCAGAAGTCATGAGCTGGTTCCTGCTCCAAATAAAATTTGTCTTGCTGGATCAGACTAAAAGGCTACTCCTCATAAGGTCACAAGTAGGATGTAACAGAGGTAGCCATCCTTTGTTGCTTGAGCCTAGAAATAATCAGAGGACTCCTCCCAGGTAGTGGCACAGAAAACATCTATGTGTTGCTGAAAATGGCTGTCCTATGTTTATCTCAGCCAGAAGCTTGCCTGTGTGACTTCACAGAAGTTGATATGGAGCTGCTTCTTGGAAAAGGCACGTTCCACTTTCCGTTGGTCTTGTACACAGCCCTCAATGTAAGTTAACTGTCAGAAAAGCAAGTGAATGAAAGTGGCCTGGCAAACCAGAACTTTTTAAGCAAGCAGGGAAGAGGCTTCTGAATCCCATTCTACCTTACACAATGTTCTTATTCTAATTACTCTGGTGAAAATGAGAACCGATCTGCAGTGGGATCTAGCTGGGGGCTGTGCCCTGAGCCTTCAAAGCCTTTTGGCCTCTACAGCATTGTTTCCTCTTTTTAAAAAAGGGGAAGGGAATAATGGGGGTTCCAAAGTTAACTACACAAATAATGGCAGGGACTTTAGCTGGGCCTATGAACGATGATGACAGTATTTAATGTAAAATGGTCTTTAAATCCCTCTGTACAGCCACAGCTAATTACCTTGCAGTTTGATGTGCAGCACCAGCAAAGCTAATGGGATCACATAAATCCAGTTAATTATTTCTCTATTATGGCTTATCGATGACCTTCAACATGTATTCTATCCCTTGTGCTGCACTTTACTACCGCAGTCTCTTTTCCTGCTGTATTTATGCCTGTCTGCCTGTATCACCAGGGAATCCTGAGAAAAGAGAAAAATCCTCTCTTGAGTTTTAGCATTTTATATGGTTTTTATGACGAGATTTGTATCTGGATGTATTATACAAACCACCGCTGTGTTTAAGTCCTTAATGTTTCCACTGAAGGCACATTGTTAGCCATTTTTTAAAATCCTGTTTTATTACATGAGAGGTAGCATCAGATGTTCATTGTAATTGAACTTCGTGAGGAAAGACATTCAGTGGATGAACACAATCAATCCATGCAGTGATGATCATACGAGAAGCTCATCACATGTAAATTTGCATGTAGATTTACATTTTCATTGATGGGTCTTATTTGCACATAATGAAATGGCATGATCCATAATAGGTTATAAATAATCAAAATGTTACTTTCTAAAGTTTGTGAGTTTTGTTTTGTATTTGAATGGCTGTGTGCCTCCATTTTTAAATGGTTGTCTTCTACATCCAGAGCTGCTTCACCTGTTTTTAAGGTGTATACCTAAGGATTTTTGATGAGCCACTGCACAAGCAGATGGATACAGCCCAGTATTTTTATTTATTAGTTTTTTACCGCGCCTTTTGGCACCAAAGGAGGTCTTAAGGTGGCTTGCCAATTATGTAAACAATACTAAAATCTTCACAAAATCTTATCAATGATTAAAATAGATAATATCAGTCTACAAAATCACAGTCTAATCAAAACAGCAATTGAGTTATGATCTTCAGTGATAAAAGGTTAGTGCAGCTCCTTTACAGACAGGACTCCAACCTTCACCCCCAAATTCTGAACCTCTTCCTCTTAACTTTGTTGTCCCAAAACCTTCCATTATGATAATATTATTTCACTGCATTATACCATTAAAATCCTTAGCCTTTCATCTCTGAGAAACAACATGCCTTTAGATACATAAGAAATGCCGAGATAGATCAGACCAAGGGCCACCTAGAAATCTGTTTCCAGCAATGGCCTAACCACATATTGCTGACAGCTCATGCACGGGACGGCAACAGCCACTGGCCATTTCCAGCACCCTCAGAAGTATATTGGCTTCATCTTTGTCATTCTAGTAGATCAGCGTATTTTTGGATGACGGAGGTGAATGAATGGAAACAGAATGTTTCACTTTGCACTCCCCCCTCCGGCTCTCACATGCACAGCGGCCAATTTCTTAATCTACAGAACAGTTTGACAACATGCTGTGTGTTATTTTTTTTTAATCTGTGCCTGGACAGTATGAAGACGTTTAGAAAGAGGAAGAAAACTGAAACCAAACCAAGTGTGCAACTGCATGATAAGTGGTGTTTACACTGACTTCCTCAATGTGAAAGATGTGATATCATTTCTCTGGGCCTGCTCTCAACTGGCTGGCACATCTGAAATACGCCAAAAGCCTCGAGATGGTATTTTGGGAAAAACTAACTTTTTAAAGTTATGACTTGTTATATCTTTTATAGTAATCCAGGAATAACATTTTTTTTAAAAAAACAGTCAGAACTTATGGACAAGTTTCAGCTGCCCTAGTGAAAGAAGTAAATTGTTCTGTACAGTTGGTCTGTATGTCCATATGAGCCATAATACCCTGTTACTAAGTGGGGAAAATGGTGTAGGGTTGTAATTTCCCCCATTTCCAGCCCGCTAAATGGCCTTTTAGGATGACAAGAGAGATGATACTTAGGAAATACGTGTTTTGGGCGAGGTTAGCTTCCAGGATCCTCAAGAACACAATAATTTATCGCTACCCAGTAGTGTTGGTACCTGTGACTTTGAACAGGAGGAAACATCTATCTGTCAGTTGCAAAGTCAAAACAGTTGTGATCTAGCAGGCCTAGCAGGTGCTTGAACCAAAGCAGCAGTCTGTAGTGATGCCAGAAAGAAGAGAGCTTGAGGAGCCTGGGAACTTAGATCAAGCAAAGCAGAATCAAGTGAGAGGTGCACTCAGGAGAATTATCATTATTCATATTTATTTCTTCCAAAGACCTCAGGGTGGCATGCATGGAGGCTGTCCTATTTCATCCCCACAACAACACTGTCAAGACTGAGAGACAGTGACTGGTCCAAGGTTACCGGACAGCCTTCTTGGCAATTGGGGATTTAAATCTACATCTCCCCTGCACATTCAACACTCTTAACAGGATGTTAGTAAACCATTAGCACAATGTAAAGGATTGGGTGTTTCCCAGGAGCAGGACTTTTATATAGGGTACTCTATTCAATCAAATAAGCAACGTAGGAACTGATTGTGGTGGTGGAAAGATTTTGGACAGTTTCTTCACTGGTTGAGAGGCTTTGGCCCCAGATTTTGTTACAAAGATGAGAATATCTGCTTATCAAGTTGAACTGAGGAAAACTGCTAATTTATTTGCAGGCGCAAGCCAGAGAAAGGATTCCAGAGCAGGAGCAGCAAACACTACTGAAGAGCATATGGGGAAGATGCAGCCATCCATTTCTTTACATTAACATTTGGGACTTTCTCTTTCTCCTTGTGTTAAGGGATGATGTTTGCTGAAATTTGCCTTTGTTCTGAGTGCTCTTCCTGAAGGGCACTGAAGATCCTGTTTCTTCAAATGTTGATATGTTCATAGACATTATCATTCAGTTTTGTGTTTAATTGTAAAGTTTTTAGGTTTATGATAAATGTCTGTCATATTGAAAACCATTTAACATCTTGAAATGCTTTTTCCCTATACTTTTGAAGCAATTTCACATTTGTCAAGCCATAAGGATACTGTCATTTATTGATTTGGGAGAAAAAAACATTAGAAAAGGTTACACAATCATCCACATTCTGGGCTTCCCCTGTCTCAGTCCCCCCCACCCACCCACCCAGTTCCGTTTGTATGATCTTCCAGGAAAGATCATACACAAAGTGTGTTTGGTTGCCCTGTGGACTAGAAAGTACAGATTTCCTCACCTCTCCACTGGATTGGGAGGGTGGGGGTGGGTTTGATGACCATTTTTTATTGGTGGAAGATATATCACTGTAGTATCATTACACTATAGCAATACATATAGCACTGATTTTTCTTAAGCTTGCAGAAAATATTCTGGTGGTGAGGGGAGGAAAATGTCAAGAGTAAGGGGAGGAGAATCCCGCAGAGGAGAGCTTCCGTCAGGGCTGAGAGCCAGTGTGGTTTGGTGGTTAAGACTAGCAGACTATAATATAGAGAAATGGGTTTGATTCCCCACGCCTCTACATGAAGCCTGCTGGGTGACCTTGGGTCAGTCACAGTTCTCTCAGAACTTTCTCAGCCCCAACTACCTCACAAGGTGACTGTTGTGCGGAGAGAAAGGTACGGAGATTGTAAGCCACTCTGTGACTCCTTAAGGTAGTGTAGTGTATTCCAAAGCTGCCATGGAGCTTCATCCTGGGCTAGGATCCAAATACATCCAATCGTATTGCTAGCCCAGGAAGTAACAAGCCAATCACTTCACAGCAAGCTCCCTGAGTGGGAACGTCCATGATTGGTCCTTATACGAACAACCTTATTGGTTGGTATTTGTACAGTGGGTGTGGCTATATTAGCCAGGAATGTTTAAAAGCTGGACAGCTGCAATGTAAAGGCTGTTCTGGCTATCAGATGTCGATCCGTGTTGGAGTTGAAGAATAAAGCTGTGTTCTTGCTGAATCACTCTCCGACTGCTTTGTTAAGCGAGCGACTTTACAGGTAGGGGAAAGTGGGATATAAAAACCTTCTTCTCCTTCTTCACCGCTGCCACCTCTGCTGCTGCAGCATCCACAAAGGCAATGAAAGCAGAACAGGACGTCATCCCTGTGTGGAAGCACCCAGAGAAAATCCATGATTTTCATGGATGAATAAAGGAAATTTGTCCTCTTCTATCTGCTACAACTTATATGTTACAGTTATACATGCTATATCGGTTCCCATATCATTTAGTATAGACTGCACATGCTAAAGGAACTTTAAATTGGCAGTACTATACAGGAAGGGCAGACAAGGACTAAATTTCCATTTCTACAACCAATGAATTTTAATCTAGAGATTTCAAAGATAAGTTTTTTTTAAAAATGTAAGAGTTCTCAAAATGATGCAAGCACGGGAGAGAAGGGCAAGACCCTAGCCATCAGTGATGTTGCAGACGCTGGACAATTGATGCCCATGGGTGCCCATGATCCTTGCTCAGCCATGGTTCACCTGGCATCTGACACTGCAGTGGAAAAACTAGCTGGAGAGATATTCCTCAAAATCTAACTCCAAGAGACACTGCAGAAAGCCTTCATGCACAAGCCATGCATCTAGTTACTGAAACTGAAGATTCCTCTATGCTCAGTATCCCTTAATGAAGGGTGAATTACAATATAAAGGGGGTTGGGGATTTGAAGATAAAATTTCACTCCCCTCCTTTTTAGGGTTGCCAACCTACAGGTGGGGCTTAGAGATCTGAAATGGTAACTGATTTCTAGGCTACAAAGATCAGTTCCCCTAGAGAAAATGGCTGCTTTTGAGGGGGTGGGGCTTCCCCCACTGGCCAGGTGGCCAGCAGTGGATTGAAGCCCCAAAAATTGGGGGAACCCCCACCCAGACCGAGGGTTTGGCAACTCTACATTATAACCTACTGAGGTTCCTCCTTTGCACAAACCCTGCCCTCCCCAGGATCCACCCCCATATCTCCAGGAATTTCCCAGCCTGGAATTGGCAACCCTATGTTTTTTTTACTTTCTTTTGGATCTTGACTTGGTGCTACCTTATCATGTGCCACAGATAGTGAATACATAAACAAAGCCATGTTACCTTCACAGTGGTTCCATGTTCCTTCCCTAATGTTAAACCATCCATTGTCTGTTTTCTTGAGGCAAATCATAGGCTGAAATCTCAACATTAAGGGAGGGTGTGGAACTGTTCTGTAAAGCAGGAACAGACAACCTAAAACCTCTGGGGCTGTATCTGACTCACCAAGATCCCCTACAATTTGGATTTTTCAACAGAATGTCTATCTATGCTTAATTTTGCACTGGCCAATATAACAGGGTTGTACAGTCTCTAGGTGGGGCCTGGAGTTCTGCTGATCTCAGGACTTAACAGAGAACAGTTTCCCAGGAGGAAATGGCAGTTACTCTATGCCGTCACATCCCCACCTCCCACCAAACTCCCTACTCTCCCCAAAATCTACCCTCTTCAGGCACGGTTCCTAATGCCAGCAACCCTATGTGTAGGCTCAGTTAAAAAGCCAGACAGATTTTTTGGACCTTATACTATCTGTGGATGGTTAATGTGTTTGCATTAGGGAGGCCAGCCTGAGCCCCCCCATGAAACTGCTGCTGCTAGACAGGCTGGTGTGTGTGTGGGAACTGGAGGGGGGAATTCAGTGCCATGTTGATGCACAGTGTCTCTTTGGGTGCAAAATCAGAAGTGACAGCATTGTGTTGGGCCAACACTCTTAGGATCCACTCAAAATTCTACTAGAACATTGTCCAGATGTAATGATATCACTTCTAGTTTCACGCTTGAAGGGATGTAGCGCATCAGCGCAATGCTGAGGAACTTGGCCCCACTTTTGAAATTCTGTTGATGGGCAACTCTAGTTTACATTAACCTTGCATTATCCTGTGCAGCCTTGTATATTGCAAAGTACTTACTTTTACATGTACTGTTTGGAAGTCCCTAGTATCTTACACGTGGGAAAAGCTACTTTGCTTTTGACATAATATGGTCAGTATATAGGATAATGAATGCATTCATCCCTTTGGGTTTTGCAGGTTAGTATGAATATCTGGATATCTTCAGATAATAGGAAAATTGATTGTAAATCACAAGGGTTGTATCTGTGAGCGTTAAAAGTTGTACACATGAACTCACAGTGCAATCTTAAAGAGAGTTATACCCTCCTAAGCCCACTGAGCTCAATGTTCTTCTTCAACAGGTGCAATTCTGTTTAGGATTGCACTCAGTGTTTGTTAGTTGGTTATTTTTTAAAATCTAGAGAGATGGTACATAGGCACTCTGTTGTATGAAATTTCAGAGAATTTAAATAATTTAAATAAATAAATTCTTCCTTCATGTCTTGGACACTTGACCAGGTGGGTTTGCCTTACTGCCTTTTGGTTACCCTGGCTCCGGGTCATGTTTGTGTGCCATTTTGAAGCAAATCCTAATAGGCCTCTGGCTTGAATTGCTTGAACTGTCCACTGGGTACTGCTGTAAATACATTCTTACCAGGGAGAAAATTGTACTGATTTGAAGATGAGGAAATTTTCTTGTTTCAACTTGTTTTCTACCACACACACAAAAATGTGTCGAGATTAAATCTATAAATCCATCATTTGTGAGAGGGAAGAGCCCGCTGTGTCCTTTTTCTCTTATCCCCATCCAAAATCCTTCAGTTCTACCGAGTAAGTTCTACAAGGTGTCTTCTGGTTCTGTTTGCTATATGAATTGGCCAGATTCACAGCAGGTAGTTAAGCCTCAATGGAACTCTATGATCCACACAATAGAGATTTCTGGTAGGCAACACCTGAGGTCCATTCCTTACAGGAATAAGGCAGAGATTTAAAACAACAACAACAACAACCCAAATGTAAAAGAACATAACTGGTGACTTCAGCCTAAATTTGATTCCTAAGCTGTTACAAATTATTGGTACTTCAGTCATAGTTGGTTGCCACTGTACTAATTTATTAAATAGCCGGCTGCCAAAGACTTCATATGAACAATTAAGTGGGACTTTGGACTGTAGATATATACCTCCCAGTACTTTGCCTGTATCTCTACTTTGGATGTCTATTTATCCTCTATTGGTAACACTACTGTATTGATTACTGTTTGAAAAAGAAAATACTCACCATATATGGCCTTAACATGTATTGCTTTGTCACAATTTAATTCTGTATATTCATCACAGAATTTTTATAATCTAAAGTCTGCAAAAATGAGAAACATAGCATACTGTCACATTCAGAAAAATCATTTTGTTGTATTATTATATAAAAGCCTGTTAAAATGTTGCCTGAACAATGTTATTTCAAATGTGTACCTTCATCTGTCCCCAGTTCTCTAAGTGATAAGTACCATGAGTGGCAACATTACAGTGTTAGGGAGACTTAGGGTGCCTTTTGTAAGATCTGTTGTTGTTTTTTGCAAGTGTGTAAGTTGAGCATGAGGAGTTGCGGTGGCTCAAGTGGTTAAGACGCTGAACTGCAGGCTGTGGAAGGTCAGTAGTTCAGCAGTTCGAGACCCGGGTGCCGCATGATGGAGTGAGCTCCCATCTCTAGTTCTAGCTCCTGCCAACCTAGCAGTTTGAAAGCAAGAAATTGCAAGTAGATAAATAGGTACCACTTCAGTGGGAAGGTAACAGCGTTCCGTGCACCTTGGTGTTTAGTCATGCCGGCCACATGATCACGGAAACGTCTTCGGACAGCGCTGGCTCTTTGACTTTGAAACGGAGATGAGCACCGCAACCCTAGAGTCGGATTCGACTTGCTTTCGAGCAAGGGAACCTTTACCTTTACCTAAGTTGAGCAATGTGTGCAAACAAGTACAGAGACATACAGCACAAGTCTGTAAAGCACACCAGTTCCCAGAAGCAAACAACATGTCTCTGAAGCCAACTGCAAATTTCAGATGTTGTTCTTTTGCTGGCTACATTTCAGCTGACAAACTGTTATTCTTCTCTGTCAGAGAAACTCAAAGGCCAAACAGTGGTCTCTACCAAACTCCAGAATGTACACTCATTTCCCAGCTATTATCTCCCTCTCACTAAGTTAATCTTAATTGAACATGCCTTACCGCACAAGCATGTAAGCAAGCAAAGGATTGTGGCATGACAACCCTAACAATGTGATGTCATTCCTGAGCAGTAGAGGGCCATCCTGTATGCTTAGCAATGGCTGCCCCACACAGTGGTTTCCTGCTGCATGGAAAGCAGGAATCCCCCCCTCCAATAAATGGGAGTTGCCACACTATATTGTGCTCATTCAGAGTATGACTCTTAGGCCTCATGGGATTTTGTCCTTGAGCTGCATTGTTCTGACTCAAAGAAGGAACTGTTTTGAATGGCTGCATGTGGGGTAGAACTGCCTGTTGCCCTCTTATACCAGGCAACCTCCCAGCTGTACTTTCCATCCCCTGCTCATGCTTAATGGAGCTGCAGAGGGGGAAATGGAGAGGGGAGACATCAAGGGATGCTTGATGTCACTTCCAGAGGAAAACCTAGAAGTGATGTCACCACATCAATCTACACTCTAGGAATTCCACCAATCTCTATGGAAAAACCACAGATATTGGTGGAATTCCTAGAGTGTAGCTTGATGTGGTGATGTCTTTTCCCTCAAGCCTCACCCTCAAAAGTATCTTGGGTGTTCCAGCCATAACATGCAGTGTCCATGTGGATGCACTTCCCAGGAACAATGTGGGGAGGATGTGGAGCTAAGCTCGCCTTCAAAATTGTAGAGTTAAACTCTGTATTTCTTCCCCACCTTTTGGTCTTAAAGGGCTTTTTTCTTTCTTTCCCACAACTCTGTTGGAATGGGGTAGGGGGAATGTGGAGGTTTCTGGGCTGTGTCAGGGAGGCCTGGCATGATTTCCATCATGTCTGTGCTTCTGCACAGATCTGACAAAGAAATAAGGGGTGGTGCAGAGATGGGGGAACAGCAGCGTTGAGTGGTATGGGGATGGGACGCATGGATGCCCTTCTCGCCTGCTGTCATGCTGAGAACTGCTGCTGCTGAAGAAGCAGGAGTGCTTGCTGCTACCATGATGTATAAGCAGCCAATGGCATCTCCTGCTCCCTCCACTGCTGCTAATCACCAATGAAGGGGATTAGCTATGCACCCCCAATATGCAGAAATGTTTAAAATGGGAGTAAATATTCTGAATGTCATTAAATTTGATGTCCATATATGTGCTCTGGCCACAGGTACGAGATTAGAAGCAGCAGGAAGCTCAGCCCTGAAAAGATTGACAACAACAATAATAAAAAAAGAACATGGCTTCGGGGGAAAGGTAGCAGGCACCATGCCAGGATTAATACCGGGCAGGAATGTAGAGCACAGTCTCTATAGACCAAACACTGCCCATGTGTTTACTCCAAGAGTTGTAGTTTTATCACTTCCAAACTCATATCATGGTATGTTATGGTTTGCTTTTCAATGCAGGAGGCCATCAGTCCTTAGTGACTAGACGTGTTTCCACCTGGCTTTTCACACAAGTAAGTCAACAGATTACATTAAGGGAGCCACAGCAAGTGACAAACTGTCTCATCTTGTTATACCCTTCTTTAAATATATTTCAGCCAAGAATCACATTTATGCCTTGTTTAAGTAGTTCTCTAAAAATAAAGAGAGCTTGGAAATGAAAATGCTCTGAAATCAGTGATATCCATTAACTTCCATGAGGCTGTGATATTCTGGACTGAAATATAAAATAATTTACTCTTGGCAATCCAAAATATACAAAAAGGTCGAAAAATATTTATAACTTGTAAAATTCTCTTGTGCATTGGAATTTTGCAGTGACTTAGCCTAGTTTGTATAATTTATTTTAATCAATGGATGAGCTTTCCAGTGGCTTTTTAGACTTGGGAAATGGTTTCATATGAGTGTTTAGTAATATGGAGGATATTTCTTAACATTAAAAGGATCGACAAGCTATTTAGTGGTAATACCAAACAAGTTTTGTTAAGATAGTTTACTTATTTTTGATGTCTTGTGGGTACTTAATAGTAGGGGTGCCCAGTCCCTGTGGCCACTGGCAGGGTGGGAGGGTGAGGTTAGAGTTGCCAGATCCAGGTTAGGAAACTCCTGGAAATCTGACGATGGAGTCTGGGGAGGGCAGGGACCTCAGTGGGGTACAATGCCATAGAGCCCATCTCCAAAGCATCTCTTTTCTCCAGGGGAACTGCTCCCCAGAGTCTGGAGATGAGCTGGAATTCCAGGGAATCCCCAGGTCCTACCTGGAGGCTGGCATCTCTGTCTAGTAGCTTGGTGCAGACAATAGCCCCATACATTCCTTGAATGTGCATGGTTGTAGAATGGGTGAGATTGGCCCCGCCCCCTGCCTCAGTGAAGTCATCTCGTCATCTGTAGAGGTTACAGTGTGGAGTATATTCTATTCCGCAACTTTTATTTTTGCTTTTGGACTGGTATAGGAAATAAGTGGCATTAATTTCAATAAAATTAGCAACAATGGCACTAGACACAAATTATTTGTGTAGCAATTATATCTAATGGAGGAGGGGGTTCTAAAAACTTTCAGTTTTGCCAGTTTTTCATCTTCTTTTATACTTCCAGGGGTCGTTTCGTAGAAAAAGAGCTAGGGGAACTCATTAGCATAACTCATTAGCATATGCCACACCCCCTGACATCACCGGAAGTGTGTCATAAGGCCACACACCCCACCCCCAATGGTCCCAGCCGCCGCCGGCCTTGCAGCTCCACTGCCGAGTCCCATGAGGGGCCCGGCGGTGGACCTGCAAGGCCGGCGGGAGGGCAAGGAAGCCCCGCAAAGGCCCTCCCTGGCCCCAGGCAGGCAGGGGTGGGGAGAGGCAGGGAGGCAGCAACTTACCCTCCCTCTTCTCCTGCCTCCTCCTGGCTGAATGAGGGCCGGAAGCGGGGTGGCCTGAAGCAGGGGGCGGGGCTTCATCATGTGCTCCGCCCCCCGTACCTCACCCGGGGGAACTGCGATCCCCCGTGATTCCCCCCGAAATGACCTCTGTATACTTCCTTTGTACAGTGCTTAATGTGTTTGACTGGGTTTTTGGAACATGAAACTAGGGCTAAACAGCCAGAATTTGGCCTTTAAAGCCCCAGTTAAACCCTCAGGTTTACAGCCCAGGAAGTTCAGTAGTTAATATTAGGAATATTGGAAGAGAAGCAGCTAATCAAACCCTTCAATAACTTCAAGAAATGTTTGTTTATTTATAGCCTGCCTTTTTTGCTGAGATTCAAGACAGATTATCTAATGTTGGTGCAATCAAAAGGACGAGGAGACATCTAATAAACAATGTAATAGCATTATGAGTGCAGAAATCTGAAACAAGGCATAAGTATTAAACATGATATGTTAAGCAGTGCAAGAAATGGTATTACATAAGTAGAAATAAAATGCAGTGAAAGCAAAATAAAGTAAGTGCCCTGGTGCCTACTTGGTGGAACTCCCTGCTGAATGATATCAGGGCCCTGAGGAACTTAATGCAATTCTGCAGAGCCTGTAAAACAGAAATGTTTTGCCAAGCTTATAGTTGAGGACAGCAACGGGTTCCATCTAGCCTGGCTCCTCCTTCCTCCTGCCCCCACTGGGAAAGGACATTAAGCCGTATATTTATGCGCCATCTGTAAGTTTTTTGCTGAATAGTTTAGGTTGCTTTAACTGTTTTGAACCTAATATTTGATATTTGAATTTGTACACTGGAAATGTCACCCACCCTGAGCCCTGTTGTACAGGGGAAGGGTGGGTTATAAATCAAATAAATAAATACCCGCATACAGACAGCAACAGATAATACAAATTATTTCGGATAGTCTCAGATCCTGTTCCCTCTATTGAAACATCTTCTTGAATAATTCTGATGCAGCCCTCTTTTCTTTATAAAATGTCCTGAACAGTTCTGTTTTACATAGGCTATGGAAAACCAAAAGTGAAGTAGCCTTCCTGGCCTCTTCAGGCAGGCCATTCCATAGAGTGGGGGCCACGACAGAGAATGAATTTGTAAGGACAGACATTTGTTGATCTCGACCATTTGCAAGGTAGCACCTGTAGAAAGCCTTGTTGAGATGAGCAAAGTTGTTATGTCAGGGCATAGGAGAAGAGACAGTCCTGCAGATATGAGGGCCCAAGGCCATTAAGGGCTTTGTATGCAATGGCCACTACCTTGAATTGACCATGGTAACTATTGGGCAGCCAATGAAGTGATTCTGTAATACGCATGCATTGCCTCGTTCCTGATAATAACCAAGCCATGACGTCCTGAATTAACTGGAGTTTCTGAACTGATTTTGAGAGAGGCCTGAAAGAACATAAGAGAAGCCATGCTGGATCAGGCCAATGGCCCATCCAGTTTAACACTCTGTGTCACATAGTGGCCAAAACCCGGGTGCCATCAAGAGGCCAGAACTCCAGAATCCCTCCCACTGTTGCCCCCCCCCAAGCACCAAGAATACAGAGCATCACTGCCCCAGACTTAGCATTCCATCTATACCTTGTGGCTAATAGCCACTCATGGACCTCTGCTCCATATGTTTATCCAATCCCCTCTTGAAGTAGTCTATTCTTATAGCCACCACCACTTCCTGCGCCCGTGAATTCCAACAGTTAATTACTATATAGAGAACATTACAACACAGTCTAGTCCTGATGTTAATGTGCTGTGGATCCAGGTGGCCAAATCAGCTATGCCAAGGTAGGGGACCATCTTCCAGGGTATATTAAGTTTTTTTAAAAAAACATTTGTGTGTGTGTGTGTGTGGGTGCATTCATTTGCTTCTAATGCAGGGTCCAGTAAAAACCCCTAGGCTCTTGGCTAAGATGATCTCATATTTCTCATTTCTACCATAACCAAATGTCCTGGGACCTCTATAGCCATGCTGCCATTTGTAGTTCAGCAAATTACTGATCTTGGCAGGTTTGCAAAATTACTATGAAGCAGGGCAGGCAAGATCATACTGGTTACTTTTTTGTTGCTATGTCATTTCATACCAACTGAGTGATTCCTTGGCATATCCTGATTTTATATTAGCCCTGCTTCTGATAACCATCCAGTGTAGAGAAGATAGGGGTTGCCAGCTCCAGGTTGGGAAATCCCCAAAGATTTGGGTGGAGCATGAGGAGGGCGGGGTTTGGGGAGGCAAGGGACTTTCTGGAGGGATGTGATGCCATAGAGACCACCTTTCAGAGTAGCCATTTTCTCCAGGGGGGCTGATATCTGTAGCCTGGAGATCAGTTGTGGAGATCTACATGCTCCACCTAGAGGTTGGCAACCTAAGGAGAAGAGGAAATGCAGCTAGCAAGGGGATTATTCAGAAGATAATTTCTATTACTACTGAAATCCATTTATGAATAAGATTTGCCATAGTTATCCTGTGGTTGTTTTAATTAAATCTTAACTTAAAAAAAGAAGTATGCTGTCTGCTCTTGGTTCTTGCATGCCACCTAATTTGACAGTAACCTATTTTCCCCCCATCAGAAATACCCCGTAAGCCATCACATAATCAGACTGGGTGCCAGATAGTTGCAGAATCCCCCCACTATTAACCCAGGAAGCTATTCCTACCTCACCTTGGTGAATTGTGCATGCAAGTAACCTCCACACATGGAGAAGAACAGCTAGATACCACAATTAGAGATGTGCTCAGCCTTACGTTTGTCAATGGCTGGTGCACTGTGGCTGTGTGCCTGGCCAAAGACCAACA
>NW_015163674.1:97601-100984 GCF_001447785.1 Gekko japonicus | reverse complement strand
GCTCAATTGAATTTTGCTATGCATAATAAGGTCAAAACGCTTCAGGCTGCCTCCAGCTTGGGAACCCAAAGAGCAGAAACAATTCTCAGCTTTGTTCTCCAGGCATAGTGTGGATCATATGGAGGCAATGAAGACATCGTTTAGACTGAACATATCTAAGACTGGATCTTGTTTTATGATGAAAGGGCCACATCAACAGCCCATTGCAATAAACAGAAACTGGATCAGGACCAAACTGCCTGGGCAGCATATGATGATCCTGAAATGTGCCATAAACTGTCCAAGTCACAATATCTTCTTTGCGTGAGTGATGGTGAACCATCTGGACACCATGTGTGATAAGTAAACATGGGAAGCTGGAGACCATCTCAGTTTCTGAGGCCTTGATTTTATAGTATCTTTCTGTAAAGGGGGGGGGGAACCAAGGTAGCTGGATACTGAAATATGCCACAGTCTCTGGTTTACACTGAAGCAAACCTAGGTCAAAGCCTCCATGTTGGTAGCATTGCTTCAGGAAAACTTTAAAGTACTCTTAAGGTACTGATTGGACTCTGCTGATCTCAGCTAGCCACAATTCAAAGTACAACTATCAGGCTTTGCACCGAGCAATTAGTCACTGAAAGATTTATACTTCAGCATTCTCATTTCCTTCATTGCTCCCTGCCCTCCGGGATGATTTCCTGAGAGTTGACTTTCTCTGGCCTCTGGATTCATCTCATTGTCACCAACAGTTTGGAGAAATAATTGCTAACCACATGGCTCATTGCCCCCCAATCCGGAAGAAGAGACAGACAACATTTTCGTTGGGTATCAACTGGGCCACTTTATTAACATTAATAGCAACACAAACAGCAGTACGACAAGGGGAGTTCAGATTGCGGTCTGGCAAAGCCAGAGGTCCCAAGGACCCCTCCTTCACCATTTACAAGGGCGAGCCACCCAGCCCCAGACATTAGCCAAGGTATGGAACTGCCAAGCACTCCCAAGCCACCAGGCTCAAAGGGGCAGGCAATCCCAGGCAATCCCAAAGGCAGTCTGCTTTCCCCGCCCCAGGCCGCAGGGCCCAAAGGCTGTACTGGCAAGACCCCTAATCCCCAAAATGGGGGTAATAAGCCGATGGTCACCTGTACCGCAATCTGTATGAACTAAACTCCTGCCACCGCAAAGGTCAAGCCTCTGCTTAGGCCTATGCGCCCCACTAGAGACCTAAAACTCCCCGAAGCTCTTGCCTCAGATCCTCAATAAACAAATCTAGGCCACTGTCAGATAAATGGACACCGTCACTCCTGTATAAATGCGCAAAAGCCGGTTTGATACCAGGGCGAGGCAAATATGTGCCCAGTTCCCCATTCAGCACTCTGTGAATCTCACGATTAGCCTTCCTGCGTGCCTTATCGATGGCCAAAGGGTTGCAAGTCCCTTTCCAAACACAGCGAGGTACCATGGCTGACCATATAAGTTTCATCTCTGGCCACCTCTGCTTCAGAAAATGAAAATCCCCTCGCACCTGCAATATCAAGGCTTTCCCTTTGATCAGGCCACCCAAGTGGATCGGCAACACATCAGGAGGAGGCACAAACCTCCGCTCGAATAACAATTGTAACAAACTGGACCAATGCAAGCCCCGGTGCCCACTCCATTCAATTGTGGCAACCTGGCCAAGGCCCAGCTGCAAACCAATGGGCAACCGTTTAGCGTGATGTGCAGCCCAAAATATAAAACTATGCCCACAAATCAAAATCCGCTTCCTTTCCAACTGGCCAACAGGACCTGAAATGAGAAAACAATGAGAACAGAAAAGAACACAGTTGGCTTACTGCCCCCCCTGGCCAGACATGGGGTGAACGTAGGACCTATATGCAGAGGACCGCCATCTTCCTAGCTGCTGAATATCCCGCACAGGATATCCCATAGCGGCTGCCGTGGATGCAACGCCAATCCAAAAGGAATGGGCGCAAAACTTCACACCCTCCAACCCCAGCCATCGCAGGTCTGCTGATGTCACTGCCCAGAACTGGTGCTTGGTTAAAGGGGCGTTGTCCCTGTGACAGAACAAAATGCCTTCCCCCAACCCTCGCCCATCCAGGTAGGCAACCATCGCTGTTACTAGGCACAATTTCTTGTCTTTGCACAAACCAATGGAAACAACTGCTCCCCTCCCCCTCTGATCGGTCTTGGAATGCCGCAAGGTAAGCAAAACCCTGTTGCCCATTAGGTGAAGGTCCCACACCGCCAATGCCTGCCCAGACCTATCAGTTTTGGATTGAACAACCAACTGGCTAATCCGGAGAGCTCCGAAGAAGGCAACAAGTGCTGCGGCATGGAACAGGCAAGCTTCATACGGCATCTCACAGATATCCTTCCACGCTGCCCTCAAACCCTTTAAAACAGCAGGTAAAATGGGCTGCCGTTGATCAGCCCTTGACCCAGCCTCTCGCAACCAGCCCTCTAACATTCTCCTAATCCTAAAATCACCTGATAAATCAGCCAGCCCCCGCGCCTTGCAAGCATAAACTAGCGCAGCGAGCGGCCCCTTAATGGAACCCACTGCCTTTCCCTTACCTCGCAGGGTAACACAGAAATGCAAGAGCTGGTCCACTGGCACAGGCCATAGCTCCGAATACCCTACCTGAATCCTAAACTCAGAAAACTGGCGGACCGCACGGTCATATGCCCGCTTCGTACTTGGCGCGATGGACAAGCCTATAGCCCTGCTGACCTCGGCCCTCCAATCGACCAGAGCTCCTGCGGCATCTGTACCGGTTGTGGGTCGGCATCTGGGGCCAGCTGATGACACCTTCTCATCTGTTTGCGAGAAAGAGCGTCAGCCACCCCATTGTCCACCCCGGGCTAGCCGCAGCACTGCAAGGCCCCCAAGGCCATGCAGCCCCAGCCAGAGAACCGGCATCAGACTTACCTGTTCCATCTGCCGCAGGTACCGTGAGAGGCCGGGAGGCAGCACCACAACCCAGGGCTTTGTGCTGGGCCCAGCAGTAGCTGCACAGCCCAGGACCCATGCTGGCCCCCACACCAGCACCACTCAGAGAGAGCATGGGGCCATGCCAGGCCTGGCGGCAGCTGCAAATCAGCCTGGGGCCGCACTGGGTTTGGCGAGAGAATAGGGTGGGGAGATGGGATTCTCCCTGTGAGTTTTGCGAGGCCCGACATGCATACTCTAATAGCCTTAGTGGCTAAATCTGAGGATACTTAAATGCAGCGGTTGATCTGTGATTTAGCAAGATAGATCTTGTGTATAAATGAAGTAAATAATAAATATAGCTGAAGATGGGAGGCGGATAAAAGGTGGGTTGATGAATGGTCAAGAAGGAGAGAAGAAGCAGGGAAAGGGGAGAAGATATGATGGTGGCCAGGAGGAGGGAAAG
>NW_015163674.1:85340-97560 GCF_001447785.1 Gekko japonicus | reverse complement strand
TAGGGAAAAGTGAAGCCCCCCCCCACAAGTCCTTGAGGGTTCCCTGCCACATAACTGGGCCATAGTTTTCCTGGCAGAGGCTGCTGGGGTGGGGAGAGGGAAAGCCGAAGATGGGGGAGATATTAAAGGTAGATTGGCTGTTGGGTGGAAAGGAGAGAAGGAAGCTGGAAAAAGGGAGATACTATGGGGGCTTTGGGGAAAGCAAAAGAAGAAACAGTGGGGGAGGGGGAAATGAGATGCCTCCTGCACGTCTTTGCAGGTTCCTGGTTATATTCATTTATTTTAAGGCCACCTTTCTACCCATTTCAGGGCTCCCAATAAAAAAAAAATTAGAACAAGCTTTTGAAATATACAATATAAAAATATACAATTAAAACACAGATATTTAAAACGTATATACAATTAAAACACAAGAAGGGTCAGTGAGGGAATATCAAATTAAATAGATACATTCCTGGTCTGGTCTCAGATGACCAGTTGGATTTCCCCAGTGTAAAAATACTTCATTAAAATAGCCTTTTCGAGAGAAAATCTGTGGTGACTCAGGATTTAGTGCTGAGTTTCTGAGATCTCTTTCCCAAACTTAGAATGATGTTCTTCTTCTCTGTCACCCCTTTTCATTGCACACCCCTGCAAACAGCTATTGTGCTAAAGCTTTTGTTTCAGGAGTTATAAACAAGGTGAATAAAGGTAACCCACAGGTACAATATATAAAAGGCACCTGTTGGACTAATATTTGTTGAGCTGTATGAAGCAAACATTCCCACCCTGTCAGGATTTAAATATTATCCAGTGTGTTTTCTTCTCCACATTTAGCTTCACGTTTAACCTATAAAAGCCACATCAGATTGCACTCATGACAGTTAGCCCAGAAGGTCAGGGGAATAGCATTCTTTCAGGTTGTTAATGGCCTGGATCCAAACTAAATTTTCTACTTACCTAAGATACTTTCTGTGGAAGAAGAAGAAGAGATTGGATTTATACCCCGCCCTTCACTTGGAGTCTCAGAGCGGCTTACAAACTCCTTTCCCTTCCCCTCCCCACAACAGACACCCTGTGAGGTGGGTGGGGCTGAGAGAACTCTGACACAAACTGCTCTTTTTCAAGGACAGCTGTGCCAGAGCTTGTGACTGACCCAAGGTCACATCAGCAGGTGCAAGTGGAGGAGTGGGGAATCAAACCTGGTTCTCCCAGATTAGAGTCCGCACACTTAACCACTACACCAAACTGGAGCAGAACATTCCTGCCTCCCCTCCCATTGAAGCCCACTGATGTCCCCAAATGCTGCTCCCAGGGCACAGGGGATCCTCAGAAATAGTATGAGAGGCAAATTGTGGGTCTGCATCAAGAAGAAGGAACTGGTGGAAATTACTGGACCCTTCCAGTAGTGGGGAATTTAGTCTGGATCCAAACCAATATAATTAATCTGACTGCAGGAATTTCCAAAATTTGGTAACAATAGGAAATGCTTGGCTCCGACTTTATGCTGGAACTTCACTATCTACTTTCAGTTACCTGAGAAAGTGTTGTAAACCACCTTGAATCAAGAGGAGAAGGTGGGATGTAAATGTTGTAATAAATAAATAAATATAACTAAAGCAAGTGGGACTACAAGAAGACAGAGTGACTCAGCATACACCTGCTTGACAAGGACATCATACAACTAGAGCAAGCCAGTGTTCCTGCCAAACAGGATTGTCCCAGTTGACACTCCTGTGTACAATGATTTCACTTTCTGCCAATCATCTTATGATCTAAGTGCCTTTGGGAAGGCATATCTGCTGTATATAAGCACAAGCTCCTTCACTCTCTGTGACTGAAACAGCTGGTAGAAGCAAAACTTTGCTTCTGCTCACTGGCAGACAGGCCTGTGCAGACTGGTAGGGGAGTAGAGGCAGAGGCCCTTTACCCATGACAGGTAGATTTCCTATATTACATGACAGCAAACCCCCCCCCCCCCCAATGATAAACACACCAAACCAGACAAAATATCAAAATTAGTTCAGTAATGAGGAAGTAATGAGGAAGCATAAGACAGAACTGTGTAAGACAGAACTGCAAGGTCTGCCTGTTTGCCAGGACTGTTGAGGGGGTGTGAACAGTATGCATCTTTTTAGGGGTGGAGGGGGCAGGGATATGAGGCTTGTTATTTTATCTTTGGTTTTTAGCTGGGGAAATGTTAACTATTATTGTAAGCCTCCTTGAACCAAGAGGAAAGGCAGGGTATAAATGTTTTAATAAACAAACAAATAAATATCAATAAGAATCTTTAATAAATATGTTGGGAGAGATTTGTTGCTCTTTCAGCATCGGAAAGCCAAGCATGTGTTGTAAAGAAGAGAACGTCTATCTTCCGCTCTCAGTTCTGTTTCATGTGTACTTTTTATTAACCTCTGGGTAAGAATTGTGATCGACTTGCCACCTCTGGGGTGCGGCTGTGGTATCCTCAGCTCCTTTCAAGGCCTCCTTTGTTGTTTCCTGCATGGGCGTGCTGTGGTTTTTGTTTCTGAGAGAGAGTGTCATATGATGGGTCAGCAACTTCTGATCTCTCCCTGTCTGAGTCCCACTTCCTTCCTGAGCTTAACAAACAGTCAAAGGAACTATTTATGTGTGCCTACATGTTTTTCAGATGTTAGCTGTGGCATTTCCAGTTGTGGTTTTTTTGTCACTTGTTTTGTCTTCATTGTCTCTTTTTCTCTAACTTAGTTACCAGTTGATTGGACAGAAGCTGGTAGTTGCTTCAAGGTGTCAAGTCAAATAATTTCACAAAGGTGTAGCTACCCCATAGTTAAACACTAATTTAACACCAGGGAACCATTCTTAGGATTGTACTGTTAATTATTATCCATAGATAATCACTTCCCTTCTCTGCTCATGTGAGTCCTGCTGTCATAGCCTTTTGATGCTTCATAAGGCATTCATAATCACCCTAATCACTAAAAGCAGCACAAGCCAGTAAATGAGTGGTCTCTGTATCTATTAACGTATGCATGGTTTAAGTGATCATAGCTATTTCCGCTCAGTACCAGTGCGATTCTAAACAGAGTCAGACCCTACTAAACCCATGGATTTAGAAGGATGTGATGTTCCTTAGTACTGCACTACAAATGTCCAGCACAAAATAGAAACTGGAAGACGATTTGGGATGTGGTTTGCAGTAATGATGTGAATGCTCCAAAAAAGGATCTATAATGGTGTTCTTGTAGCATTTGTCAAATCACCCTGAGATGTTGAATACAAGCTATTTTTTCTGCAAATTGGTCAGTGATCCACATGCTCAGTCCAGAATTATTATTTTCATGTCTGTTGGCTGTTTTTATGGGTGTGTAAAATTCCTCTTTGATCTTGGTAGGATGGGAGTCTATCACATCTTTGATGTGCATAAGAACTCAACTTTCTCTTATAAAGGAACAACTTCTATCCGCACCATCTGGACTAAATATGTCAGCCTCATCATATACAGATGACAAGATGGTGGTGATATACAAAGAAAACTAGAATACTCTTTAGTGGTCTCCAGTATGGAGTCACAGCCTGCTCATTTTAAAGGACCACTTCATATGACATAGTTTTTCAGATGTATACCTAAAAAGGTAGGACATGTATCACACAGGGATTGTGGCAAAAATTTCTGGTGAGATTCCTTTTTCCAGTTTTATACTTACCAGCTTTCTACTTTTGTCACTCCACTGTTCATCCATTGTTGCTCCCATGCTTGATAGTATCTCCACCCTAACCAGATAGTGCTGAGGAGGGTTATGGCCAAGTGGATCCCAAAAGCTAGCCAATAACACTAGTTATTGGCTATAGGTCGAACAAGAAAAGCTGAAGGTTAGTAGCCAAATAGAGAAGGCACAAGGGTCTTCCATGTTTAGACTTGAGTATATCTGCTTGTCTAAAGGGAAAATACAACATTTGTAAGAAAAGCAAACACCTTGAGCCAAAGAGGAAGTCATACCTCACCAATTTTTTGGAGTTCTTTGAGCAGCTTTACCAATTGTGTGGATAAGAGCAATCTGATAGATATCAAATACTTTGACTTCCAAAAGGCTTTTGACAAAGAACCTCTCCAAAATCTCTTGAGTAATCTTCGCAATCATGGGGTAAAAAGATAGATTACCATTAATTAAAACTGGATTAAAAACTGGTTAAAGGGAAGGAAGCAGAGATTAGGAATATATGGACAGTTCTCACAATGGAGGGAAGTGAGCAGTGGGCTCCTATGAGGATCAGTATTGGGGCTCGGGATGCCAGCCTCTGGGGATCCCCCAGAATTGCAGGTAATATCCAGACTACAGAGATAGTTCCCCTGGATAAAATTGATACTTTGGAGGGTGGACTCTATGGCATTGTACACCACTGAGGTTCATATCCTCTCCAGGCTCCATCCCCAAATCTCCAGGAGTTTCCCAACCTGAATCTGGCAACGCAACCCCCCCATCCCCTGCCAGTTGCCAGGGGAGACCTAGCAATCCTATTTTGGGCTGGTGATATACAATTTGCTCATAAATGATTTGGAACTGAGGGAAGCAGTGTAGTCGCCAAGTTTGTAGATGATACTGGATTCTTCAGGATGGTGAAAACTAAGGCAAATGTGAAGAGTTACTGAAGTCTCTCTCAGAATTGAGTGAGCTATGGTAGCAGCATGGTAGTGTACAGTGATGTGTATTAGAACAAAAGTCCTAATTTCAAATATAAGCTGATAGGATCTGAACTGGCTGAGACCAAGTTATTTGCAGAAATCCTGGGGCTCTAGTGGAAATAATTGAGTGAGCTATGGTAGCAGCATGGTAATGTAAGGTGATGTGTATTAGGACAAAAGTCCTAATTTCAAATATAAGATGATAGGATCTGAACTGGCTGAGACGAAGTTATTTACAGAAATCCTGGGGCTCTAGTGGAAAACTCAATGAAAATGTTGACCCAGTGTACAGCAGCAGTGAAAAAAAGGCAAACTCCATGCTACGAATGATAAGAAAAGTGATTGAAAATGAAATGGCTGCTATTGCAATGCCCTTGTATAAAGCTATTGTTCTGGCCTCATGCTTCCAAGCATGCTGACCTTCTCAAGAGCAGGGACTACAACTTCGCAAGGTCTAGAGCTTGGTCTAGAGCACAAGGTTAGTGGTCCAGCCAACCAGTGGATCTAATGATGCTCCTTCCCTCTATCTCAGTTTAAATAGTCTGGGGGGAAACCAGCCCCAGTTGTTCTGAAGGAATTCTGGAATTCACCCAGCTAGGTCCTAAACACAGGAGGGGACGCAGCATGGTATAGCCCAATCTCGGAAGCTAAGCATGGTCGGTACTTGGAAGGGAGGCCACCAAGAAAGACTCTGCAGAGGAAGGCAATGACAAACCATGTCTGCCACTCACTTGCTTTGAAAGCCCCTTGCTGGGGTTGCCTTGAATCAGCTGTGACTTGAAAGCACTTTACTCACATACATACAGGTCCTAATGGGGCCAGAGTCCTACAGGAGATTAAGGGTGATTTCCCACAAGTGCTGCTCTGCGCTCACTCCTCCCTTTTGCCCCGATGGTACATGTCAATTTCACACAAGCTGCTGTGCGCCCACATTTTGCCCTGCAGCTTCGTGAGATTTCCCCCACATCTACTCAGTCCTCAAAAAACAGGATTGGGTGATTTCCCACAAGCGCTGCTCCGCACTCACTCTTCTCTTTGGCCCGATGGTACATGTCAATTTCACACAAGCTGCTGTGTGACTGCATTTTGCCCCGCAGCTTCGTGCGATTTTCCCCGTGTCTACTCAATCCTGTTTTTTGAGGATTGAGTAGATGCAGGAAAATCTCTACTCAATCCTGTTTTTTGAGGATTGAGTAGACGCAGGAAAATCGCATGAAGCTGTGGGGCAAAATGTGGGTGCGCAGCAGCTTGTGTGAAATTGACACGTACCATTGGTGTAAAAGGGAGGAGTGAGCACGGAGCAGCGCTTGTGGGAAATCACCCTAAGTCAGCTAAAGCAATTATCTGGAGTATTGGCTGGAAGAACACAGGCTGCTTGCATCTTCTCTCGGTTGCATGTGTACAAGCTCCCTGTTCCTCTTGAGTGAGGGAGCTATCCTGGGTGCTAGTGGTCCAGACCCTGTTGCCACATGACTCCAGCATGCCTGGTGCTTCTGGTAATGGTGCCTCAACAGCTGGTCTAAGCCAGCAGGCACCACTTATAGTCTTATGAAAGGCAGGGTATAAATATTTTAATAAATTAAAATAAACAGGGAGTCAATTGGAAGTCACCATCCTTATTTCTAAGGCGGCCAGTTCCAAGCTGGGAAACTCCTGGAGATTTGGGGGCAGTGCCTTGGATGGGCAGAGTCTGAGGAAAGGAGGGAACTCAGTGTGGATGTGATGCCCTACAATCTGCTCTCTGAAGCTGCCATTTCCTCCAGTGGAACTGATCTCCATAGTGTGGAGAGACCAGTTGTAATTCTGGGGGGACTCCAGGCCCAATATGGAGGTTGGCAACCCTAGTTATTTGCATTTTCTGGAACCGTTTCATTTTATATAAGGATAAACACTGCAGGAATTATTGATAGAACTACTATTATAGTAAGATTAACCAACAGTGTTAACGAAAACTCCTAATCCAACCAACCCTTCCCCATGCCCCAGTTTTCAAAGTCCTCATGCATTTTCAGATTACTGTGGCCACCTCCTCCCAGCTGTGCTTTGACAAACTGCCTCACCTGGACAAACTACCCACTTACTTATAACGTTTAATTCCTTCCCCGTGGAAGCAAAGATAGAGATACACTGCTGCTGCTGCTGTTTTGTCTGCGCTTAAGGTACAATGAAGCACTGGAGGTATAATGAAGCACTATTTGATTCTTCCCGTAAAGGCTCTCTGGACACACAGGGAACGTGTTGTGCTGAAATGAAAGACATCTCTGAAGTAGCATGCCATCTGCCCCCATGTGGCCTTGCTGTAGGACTGGAATCAAAATACCATCTCAGACTGTGCAGTAGCACGATTCATTTGAGCCTCTCTCTCTCATCTCTCCCTTTTCCCCAAAGAAGTTGACCACGTCCCCTCTTCTCCAGCAGTCACCATACTGATGCTATTTCTGTAGATTATGCCCAAATTTGCACAAACATGATGATGAAACAGCTAAGCTGTGATTTCCAGGAAAAGTAGCTATGTCTATCTGTAGCAATCACAGGACAAAAAAAGTACGGTGATACTACACAGAGGCAGGAAGTTCTACTGTCAACTGTTACCAGACAGTCAGGATGGCTTGAATCCCCTCTCATCCATGAATCTCACTGGGTGAATTTGAGTCTGTCACCATGTCTTACCTCAGTTCAACTCACAGTCTTACTGTAAAGATTGAGTTGTTTACAGAAATAGTAGGATGCAAATATGATAGGTAACTATGGTGGGGGCCATTAGTTTAGGGTCATCATGATCAGTGGTAGAGCACATGTTTGAATGCACCAAGTCCCAGGTTCAGTCTCTGCAGGCCCGTAGCTACAGTGGGGCATCTTGGGGCTAGGCCCCCCAACTTGCTGGCAAGGCCCCATGACTTCCCATCCAGCCCAGGTTGTCACAGCCTTCTCCCCTGGATTAATTTGATTAGCCAGTGCCCCCTAAGAAATTTAAATGCCCCCTGACTTTAAAAATCCTGGCTACGGGCCTGAGTCCCTGGCATCTCCCGTTCAAAGGATTTCAGGCAGTGGGAAAGACTTTTCTGTGCCGGACACCTTGGAGAGATGCTGCCAGTCAGAGTAGATGGATCAATGGGCTGGCTCTCTAGAAGGCAGCTTCATATGTTCTTGTGTCCAAATAAATGAATTTCACTGGATGCAAGAAGTCAACTGAGAAACTGACACACACAAGCACACTGCTGAATTAGACTGCGTTGTAAACAAAATAAAGCTAGAACCAAAGGATTGCAGGAATGTTGATCTTGATTCCTAGAGCAATAAAGCAATCGTGAATACAACAGCCATTTAAACTGGAGAAATCTTTACAGTAGCATGAGAATTCATACCATGAGAGATACAATTAGATTGTGGATCTTCCCACCATAATTGCCCTTTAAGTTTGCCCTAAGTATCGGGCGAAGAGGCCAGTGGGATTTTATTGGCCCTCCAAGGGTTTCTGCAGCTCTCCTTGCTTAGTGGCCAGTTTCCATTCTCTATGCAGAAGTTGCCCTTCTGGGTAATGTATTGCTTAACTATTTATATCATTTGGCAGCCTAAATAACACTAACAGATGCAGTGGATTATAAGACCTTGATGGTACGGTTGATGTTATTTGTTCTAGTACCAGCGCTGTGAGGATACAGTTTGTTAGGAGGTCTGGTTCCTTGATGTACGACCATTTCATATGCTTTATTTGGGAAAGGCTCATTAAGGTTCAGCTCTGGAATCTATACACACACCTCCAAGTATGGTTTCCACATCAAGAAGAAGAGATTGGAAGACGCCCTTCACTACCTGAAGGAGTCTTAGAGCTGCTTACAATCCCTTTCCCTTCCCCTCCCCACAACAGACACCCTGTGAGCAGTGTTCCCTCTAAGTTGAGTTAGTGTGAGCTGGCTCACAGTTTTTTAGTCTCTGGCTCACACATTTTTGTCTTAGCTCAGGAAAGATGGCTCCAGAGCAAACTAATGTATGCAGTAGCCAAATCGCTTGCTCACAACTTTAATACCAGTAGTTCACAAAGTAGAATTTTTGTTCACAAGACTCCACAGCTTAGAGGGAACATTGCCTGTGAGGTAGGTGGGGCTGAGAGAGCTATTTTGAGAACTGCTCCTGAGAGAATAGCTCTGAAAGAACTTATGACTGACCCAAGGTCACACCAGCAGCTGCATGTGGAGGAGTGTGGAATCAAACCCGGTTCTTCCAGATTAGAGTCCATGCTCCTAGCCACTACACCAAACTGACTTAACCTTGCAAGATTTGAAGTAATGAATATGAGAGTGCCTCTGAGCATGTCCAGAGTGCACTAATTATAGCTTCACACACTCCCATACACACATACTTACACCTACTATAACCTGTATGCAAGGCTGAGCCCCATAGACTTTCCTTATAGAAATTAACCACTGCCCCTTGAACATCAAGTTGGGCATTTAGCTAAATTCCTTCACCTGCCATCATTAGAGGACCTGAAGCAATGCACCCAGTTTCTTACTTTTATTTATCTGAATTATGAAATCCACTGGTGTGGCTTGAAATGGTTAGGACTGAAATGTTTGCCTACTGAAATCTCCTTGTCTTTCAGTTATTTTTCTGTATGCAAAAGCACATCATCTCACTCACTGAAACCACCTTGTAAGGCCATGTTTCCCTCACATTTGAGCTAGCTGTGACAAAGCGATAGGCAAAAAATAAAATAAAAAATGAAGACAATCTCTGCAAGGGGAAATTTCAAACAACCCCAGTTCAAGGAGTAGTACAGGGTCACCGTTTACAATCAGAGTCTCAGTTGTATCTGGATATAGCATAAAATAATAACCAGATGTCAATTTCTATCAGTTTTAGTATTCCAGGGCCCCCGGTCACATGGCAAAGTTGCCGTGGGAGAGGCACAGATGGTGGGTGGATTATCCGGGTGCGATTACACCCCAGCATCTGGGAAGTGGAGCGCACCCGTGGCTTACCGCCGACAATGCGCCTTAAAAAACTAGTACCTCCAAGGTATTAGTAAACGTTTGCCACGGGCTGCCTCCAGACGCCCGTGGTGTGATCGCACTGGTGCGCGGCATTCCCCTCCGGTCCCTTGTTTACCTGCCAGTGCCGAGGGAAGGACCTGTGGTGTGCTGCCGGTGCGTCTGATCGCGTAATCGTGCATCAAACTGCGCCGGGGCAATTAGCCACGCCTCCTCCCCGTGATATCCGGCCTGTGTGACCAGGGCCTATGTTAAGTTTACAGCCAAACTGCCCAACATGTTAAAAAAAATATTTTCCCTCCAGTTTAGTTATGACATCCTTTTGACTACAGTGCTCTAGTCCCTCTTCACAATGCTGTGATTCTCCCTCAGAGCACTGCTGTACAAAATACATTGATACGCAGATGTCAGCTCTACTACAGAGACATAAACCATTGCTTTGTGACATTGTCAGCGATGGACTGACTAAAAATGCCAGTTGTGGACAATATATTCTTTCTTCCAACTGAAAACAAGTCTGATATTTCAGCACTTCAAATGCTGCATGTACACAATTTTTGACAAGAGGGCCTTCTGGATCCTATATACCCAAATCAGCAATAGCTGGAAACCCAAACCATACTATACTCAATTCAGCTCTTAAATTTCTCAACAGGGAAGAACCATGAAAACAGAGCATGTCAATATATGCCCTTTTCCCCATGTGAATTGGGAAATTCTACAGTTCTGTTCTGAAATGCCATTTTAGTAGGGAATGAAGCACAGAAATGTCTTAATAACTAAATGAATGCCCTTGTTTATTATGAAACATCAGCTGAGTTTAAATTTATTAGTTCACAACTTCACAAGAGTGATATTACTTTGACAGAATGCATTATAGCACTTGTTGGACTTTGTGTAAACCCAGGTTAAGATTATTAGGTCCAGAACCTGAAAAATGGGACCAAATGTTGATAAATATGCTAACATCAACATTCATGCAATTGTTTCCCATCAGAAACACAACAGTGTTGCATGTGATTTCTACACCATTTGTCTAGGAAACACACGCACAATCAGTCACCAGCAACAAACTATAAAAGCCAGTGTGTTATAGATAAGACTGCTGGGCCCAGAACTTGGAGACATAGACCGAAATCTCTGTTCAGCCATGAAGGTGACCTTTATCAAGGCAAATCAATGTCTCTCTCAGCCTAAATTACCAACTGGGTTATTTTGGGGATTAAATAATCTCATGTGCACTGGTTTTATGCTTTTTGAAGAAAACATGGATACAAATGCAATTTAAAATCATGCATCGGCCTGGTGATCAGGGCTATAGCCAATCTTCTGTTAATAGTTGGGAAGGCCATATTGCAAAGTGGGCCTTCAGTGACATAAATGAATGGATTTACACATTACCATGGATTTACTCATTACCAATAGACACTCCTATAACTTGTCAGCAATTTTCTATAAAGTCGCAAACATTTAAGACGAATATGAATGGATATTATTAAATTCAACTGCTGACTGTAATGAACAGCCCCTTTCACCTGATCTTGAAAATCCCACGCTGAGCCAGAGAATTAGTAGGATCAGCACAGGTATTGCTGTCCAACAGTGGGGTTGACAAGTGACCACTGTAAAACACACCCACACATTGGATAGTCTTTCATAACATTATATATCTTTCTTTGGGCTCATCCCTAATTTGCTAAAGCCAGAATTTCAGAAAACCGCGGTTAGGACTCAGCTTTACAAAAGCCACTATTAGGATTGCCAGGCCAGGCCTGGCCACCTGTGAGAGACTGGGGGAGGGGCATGGGACAGCTGTCAGCAACAGCATGACATCACTTCTGGGAAAACCTAGGACACTGATTTTACCATAAAGTTTCTGGCAATTCTGGGTTTTCACTGAGCAGCAGGAGGCCACAGGAGCTCAGGGTGAGGAATCTTTTATGAATGCACACCGTTGCCCCCTTATTTTGTGATAACAGAACTCTAAGGGGGTCTTGGACTCAAACAACAGATCGAATTAGACTGGAATTTTTAATAGAAAATCTACCCAAACATTTTCTCAATGGTAACATTCATTTCCCTTATTATTAAATCTGAAAATAAAGGACTACATTTTTCTTCCTTATTTAATTTATACTCAAGCACTGATATGTTTCTGGTAAGCCCATCACTCTTAATTGTGGAGATTGAAATTGACTGTATGACATATGCTGATCATGCCCCAATAAAAATGAGTTGGAACTTTGTATAACAGCCACAACATTGACAATGGACATTAACTACTTCATCATTGTGTAATGAATCTTTAGTAGAGGAAGTTACACAAAACCTCAACAGTTTTAGTAGACAAGAGATCCAAAGGTGTCACTCCAGAAACTATCTGGAAAGTAGAGAGCCAATTTGGTTAAGAGCGGTGGACTGTAATCTAGAGAACCAGGTTTGATTCCCCACTCCTCCGCATGTAGCCATCTGGGTGACCTTGAGCCAGTCACAGTTCCCTCAGAGCTGTTCTCTAAAAAGCAGCTCTCTCAGGGCTCTCTCAGCCTCACCTACCTCACAGGGTGTCTGTTGTGGGAAGAGGAAGGGA
>NW_015163674.1:83089-84757 GCF_001447785.1 Gekko japonicus | reverse complement strand
CAGAGATTGTAAACAGCTGTGAGACTCCGAGTGAAGGGCTGCCTTTTGTTCTTCCTCCTCCTCCTCCTCTTGAAGATTTTTTTAAAGGAGCAGTTTTAAAGCTACTATCAACAGCCTTGTTGATCTAACCTTCTTAATGAAAGAATGATCAAGAACATTTAAATTAAATATTGACAATATCTCTCAGTTGGATGTTGAATTCTTGAAAGCAGATATCACTCCAACTAGAACCATTTGCTATTGTAACATGAGATAATGGTAACCTTGAAGTTATCATGTTTAGGTAGGAAATGCCGTTATTAAAATAAATATTCTTCCCAATATCCTAGTTGAATTTGTAAATTTACCCCTGGTGATTAATGTATCAAGACTGGATGTCTAGTAAACATTAATATCTGGGTTTATTTGGAGTTATAAATGCCCTTGAGTTTCAGCGATAGTATTGTTCAAACAGGAAGAACAGGGAGAACTTAAGACACCGACTATGAAATTGTACGATTATATAGGTGGATTGGCTGCAGTGGAATGGAAAAATAAACACCTGAAAAAAAGAATAACACCCCAAGTGGAAAGGTCTAGTATTCTTACTAGATTATGTGATTTAATGATTGTTGCATTTCCTATATGTGTAACTGTATGTGCAGGAAGCTTCATTTTAGTTGTAACCAGCACAGAATCATGATTTGGCTTGGGCAATATCAATCAAAGGCAAAAGCAATCTTCTGATTAATGCTTCCTTATTATTATTTTTTACTGTGCTGGAGATTATTGCCCTTATTCTGGCCCAGCCGCCAAAGTAGTGGGCAGTCCCATTTCTACTGTGGGAGATCCTTGTTTTGCCTGTCTTGGCTAATTCATGTGGTGGGGCAGGAAGCTGGGTAACCATCTTGGAGACCTGTCAGTCTGACTTTATCGGAGAAGCTTGAGCGCTGTTGCTATTGTTGTTGTTCAGTCGCACAGTCACAGTCTGCGGTGTCACAGCTGCTGTCACAGTCTGCGGTGATCTGGGATCCCAGGAACGTGAAGTCTGTCACTACTTCCACGATTTCCCCTTCTATTTGCCAAGGAGTGATGGGGCCGGATGCCATGATCTTAGGTTTTTTTGATGTTGAGCTTAAACAAACCATGGCAGGTCCTTAAAGAGATGGGAGTACCAGACCACCTCATATGTCTCTTGAGAAACCTGTATAAGGGTCAAGAAGCGACAGTTAGAACCAGATATGGAACAACTGATTGGTTTAGCATAGGAAAAGGAGTATGACAAGGATGTATATTGTCCCCTTGCTTATTTAATATATATGCAGAGTACATCATGCGAAATGCTGGCCTGGATGAATCACAAGCGGGAATTAAGATTGCTGGGGAAAAGATCAACAACCTCAGATATGCAGATGATACCACTCTAATGGCTGAAAGTGAAAAGGATCTAAAGAGCCTCTTGCTCAGAGTAAAAGAGGAGAGCGCAAAAGTGGGCTTGAAGCTCAACATCAAAAAAACTAAGATCATGGCATCCGGCCCCATCACTCCTTGGCAAATAGAAGGGGAAGTCGTGGAAGTAGTGACAGACTTCACGTTCCTGGGATCCCAGATCACCACAGACTGTGACTGCAGCCATGAAATTAAAAGACGCCTGCTCCTTGGGAGGAAAGCAATGGCGAACCTAAACAG
>NW_015163674.1:65324-82892 GCF_001447785.1 Gekko japonicus | reverse complement strand
CATCCTTGTTGTACTCCTTTTCCTATGCTGAACCAATCAGTTGTTCCATATCCGGTTCTAACTGTTGCTTCTTGGCCCTTATACAGGTTTCTCAAGAGACATGTGAGGTGGTCTGGTACTCCCATCTCTTTAAGGACCTGCCATAGTTTGTTGTGATCCACACAGTCAAAGGCTTTAGCATAGTCAATGAAGCAGAAGTAGATGTTTTTCTGGTACTCTCTTGCTTTCTCCATAATCCAGCGAATGTTGGCAATTTGATCTCTAGTTCCTCTACCTCTTCAAAACCCAGCTTGTACTTCTGGCAGTTCTCTATCCACGTACTGTTGAAGCCTAGCTTGTAGGATCTTGAGCATGACCTCGCTAGCATGTGATATGAGTGCAATTGTGTGATAGTTTGAACATAGCTGTTGCTATTATTACTTCACAAAACTGTTTGTGATCTCAGGTTGCCTCAGGCTGCAGGCCTGGTCTAGATTTGGTTCCTCAGAGGTACAGAGCATGAAAAACTTTGGCTACAAAATGAGAAAGCATGATTTTTATTAAGGGCTTTATTGGCCGTACGAGACCTGGAGATCCGCTGCCTGCCAGCATCCTCCAGTGGAAACCCCAGGCTTCGTTTTCTTTTTCCTTTCTTGTACCTTGAATAAATAACTGCAGTCTGATGTCTTGTTGTGATGCCAGCTGGAACACATTCAGTTCCTTTTCAGCTTGTTAGACACGCAGGACAAGTTTACAGTCTGCTAGTGTGTGATATTTACAGTTCTCCTGAAAGCCAGTCCTGCGCTCCCCTTTGGCAGATGATGACAAAGTCTGGGCTTCAGAGATCAAGATGAAAAGCCATTACAAGAGGAAGAGCTCTTCTTCTTCACTCTCCTTAAATGTCCCATATTTACTACAATGACAGAGCCTTGCAAGTTGAAGAGTATCGATTGGTGGGGAGGAACAAAATGCAGATCACAAAGGCAGCTGTTAAGTTACTGAAGTCATCCCAGTTGCATAGCACGTTTAATCCAAACATTTCAAAGCTTTGAACTAAGCTTCAAAACACACTTTAGAAGTAGGTAAAGACATTAACCCGTGAACCTGCCCAAGGCCAAAAGGAGAACTGTTGTCATAGTCTGGTTGCATTCTTACTGTGTGTCACTCCAACCAGTGAATCCCAAAGGACTAGGATCCTAAAGAGGGGCAATCTAATTTATACCAGAAGTATCTTTTGTTTTTGCTTCGTGCACACTTTTTGTTTAACGATAAAGTGCCTGAGGAAAAGCTTGACGAAACTTGAAAGCTCACTACTTTGTAATTGTAATGGATCTGATTCCTAATAAAGGTATTACACTACTTCTCCTATCTGTTTTTTTTTTTTAAGCAGTTTTCTTTTTTGATCCCCTGTTGCACAAATAATGAACATGCTGTTCTAGACATACTATAAAAGATAGGTTGTTGGCCTTGCTGGAGAGGCTGTATTTATATCAGTACAATGTATGAAATATTCAGGAAAACCTTTTATAGGGAACGAATTTTTCTTTACAGAAGAGAGGGTTTCTTCCTTCAGAGAGCAACTGCTCTGAGCTGATGTGGGAAGCAGACAGGTAGCCCTTACCTATATAGGCTTGTAGCCTTAGGACATTCCCCCCCCCGTATTTTCAAGTGGTTTCTGTGCTGTACATAAGCTAATACTGAATCAGAAGCCATGCCATTTCTTTTATTAAGACCAACCAAAATGACACAACATATTGTGCAAGCTTCTGAGGTCTCCAGGATTTATTTTTTTAAAATCAGACTGGATATTAAAAAGCAAAAGGGGGGGGGAGTATTTAGGCCATTATTGTGAGGTTGTAGATCTTGGTTATCCAAATCATGTGCCACAAAGTCTCAAGCAACTAGCATCTGTCAGAGGCTGTGGTTCTCAAGTAGCCATGTGGAGCCATGGAACATGAAGACTGGATTCAGCTGCAGCACCTCCCTCTGTACTTTTCCTCCTGTTCCTTCTAGATCAGAGGTGTCGATGCCATTCCAGTCTGCAGATTAATACAGGGGATGGAGAAGAGAGTCTATAATCATGAAGACCAACCTGAGGATGTGTCTGTACCTCCAAATGGTTATGCCTCAGGGCCAGGAGGAAATTTGCCCCTCTTGGTTTTCCTTCTGCTTCTTGCTTCTGCTGTGACCATCCTCCATTACTTCTGCTGCCTCACCACTTTCCCCTTTTTTCCTTTATTTTGGTTTATCTCACTTCCTTGCCTCAAGTGCTGCATCCAAAAATAAATAAATAAATCCTGGTGTCTGCACTTGAGACACTGTTGGCACATGGATGCTTTGCACTGCTTCTGTGCACCACCTAGGTTTTCACTGACTTGTCTGCGATCTTTTCTAAATCTGCTATTTAAAAATCTGCAGCTTGCACACCAATCTCGTTATTTTCTTTATTAGTTTTGTTTACAATATTTATACCCTATCTTTCTGCCCTGTTCAAGGCTATTGCGGCAGCTAACAAATTAAGAATACATAATAAAATAACATCTTAAAAACCATAAGAACTAACAAAAATATATCATTAAAACCAGATAGATAGAAACAGTTCAAAAATTAAAACACTGAGCAGGAAGGAGGGATCCCCGAGGGAGTGCCAAACAAAAAAAGTCTTTACCCACTGCTGGAAAATGCACCCTAATGGGACAGATCAGTCTCCCTGAGGAGACACATCTTTCATGGGGCATGAAACCCCATTCAGAATAAGTGTGAAAAGTACGCAGACGGAGAGTGCTTTCAGCAAAGCGTACTTTATTCGATCAGGAACAAGACAGCTTTTGCCAGCTCGCAGGCTGGCTTATATTCCCCGTGAAACCGCCACCCATAACACACACACCCCCACTTCCCAATGGGTTATTTATAGGGGCCGAAAGTTCCATAGGCTCACGGCCGGGACCTAGCCCCCTGATTGGTGCAGGCTAGGATCCGCATAGTCTATTGTCTCTAAGAGCGAAGCTCGATGTTTGTGCTTGACCACGTAGAGCCCTAGCCGGCCACGTGGTCTAACTGGATATATTACAAAGTGACAACTTAAATCTGAGGTCAGACCTTCTGGTCACCACTAGCACTTCCATCTCGTCAGGATTAAGCTTCAGTTTATTAACTCACATCTACTATAATGGTACCAATATAATGCCATATCAGTATCTGTATTGTTAGCTTTTTAAAGAAGAGGGAGTAGAGTTAACAACTTATCCTCTATGGCCAGTGATCTACCAGCCCCCCCACACACTGCTGCTTGAATGAGTGGGAGGGGTGTGAATGGGGGGATGTCATCAATGTTGCTGATGTGTAAGATCACTTCCAGCTAAAACCTGGAAGTGACGTCACTGGTGGTCTAAGATTTTGCCAATCTGTGTGGTTATTAGTGAAAGCCTAGAGTGTTGGAAGGGGCTGCGGTGGTTCAAGTGGTTAAGACACTGAACTGCCGACCGGAAGGTCTGTAGTTCAGCCGTTTGAGACCCGAGTGTGCCGCGTGACAGAGTGAGCTCCCGTCTCTGGCCCCAGCTCCTGCCAACCTAGCAGTTCGAAAGCAAGTAGATAAATAGGTACCATTTCAGTGGGAAGGTTACAGTGTTCCGTGCACCTTGGCGTATAGTCATGCCGGCCACATGACCACGGAAATGTCTTTGGGCAGCGCTGGCTCTTCGGCTTGGAAATGGAGATGAGCACCGCAACCCTAGAGTTGGATTCGACTGGCTTTCGAGCAAGGGAAACCTTTACGTAGAGTGTTGGAAATGTCACTTCCAGATTTTAGTTGGCAAATTAATGGAATCTTTTCCCCCATGCCCCACTTCTCAAAGTCTTCAGAAGGTTCCTGCCATTTGCTTTGTAACATTAAGAGGGGAATGGCTGCCATAGCAGGAACAGGGAAATGTAAGGAAAGCTACCACCTGTAAACCTTGTTGCTGCTGTGCTGTATAGGCAGATGCAGCAACACTGGTGCTTCCATAGGAAAGCATTGTGATGCGGAAAAGGACTAAGGCTTAGCGGATAGTGTTGAAGTGGTTATAGTTTTTCTCTGTGTAATCTCAATACTGACATTGAGCATGGAAATTATATGGTCTGGCCAAGGTGACTTGCACTTAAGCTGAAATAACATATGCATTTAAAGTACAGGCAGGTTGAAATGTGATTGTAAATCAGCCTTCCTGGAGGGTCATCAGTCGATTCAGAAACACAATCCAAGTGCATTTAAAACCATCTTTCTGGTTTTCACACATGGATACCAGCAGCAGGGAAGACTTAGAAAAACACTTTAAATGGCATACGTGAATTAGAAAAACTCTCTTTAGGAGTTTTGAAGTACTCAAAGAATACAAAGTCCATTGCCTCCTATGGATCCCCCCCCCAACTTCACCCACCACTCTTTCTCCCCGCTTTGTGGCTCTACTAGACTCTGGCTTGCTGTAGTTTAGAATGGTACCCTTTCCCTGAAAGAAGCTTCGTGCCTTTAACAGTGGAATTATGCCCAGGGATTCAAGAGTCATGGCTAGGGACAACTGCTTCTGTTGAGTTTGTGGCTGTCGTGCATTTTTTAAAGACACAGAGCAGTTTTCAGGATGAAAGGTAGCAGCCCTACCCATTTCTGGAGCAAATAGTGACCCATTTGCAACAGGACAGGCTGCCATCCCAGTTCTGGAGCGGAATGTGTGAACTCCCCTAATCCCATCCCCTTCTTGTTACACCCTTGCCAATGCCTGTTCTTTCCACAGTGAAACTCAATCCAGCTATGTGGGAGGGAGTTGGTGTTGACTTGTGCCTCATTTCATAATGTCTTTCTTATGGCAACCTTATGCAGAATAGCACAGCTGTGGGTCCTTCAGATCCTGGCTGAGTGTGCAGCATTAATTCACATTTCGTTTAAATGCACACATACTTTGACAGAAACAATCTAGACAAAATCAGAGACTGGATAAATTTAGAACTCCATGGTCCCATGTGAACAATCAAGTTCTTATTGTAACCATAAGGCAGAAATATTTTCTTGCTGAGCTTACTAAACGCTGTGAGAACCTTGGTGTCCTGGCAAATCTTAAACCAGGGCTCTTTTTGTAGAAAAAGCGCAGCAGGAACTCATTAGCATAATAGGCCACACCCAACAGCAGAAACTCATTAGCATATTGGGCCACACCCCTGACAGCACAGCTCATTAGCACATGTTACCAGAAGTGTGGTTATCCAGCCACACCCACGTTTTGCTTGTTATTCTGTTTACCTTGTTTGTTGTCAAAACCCAGGGCCTTTTTTTGTAGCAGGAACTCCTTTGCATGTTAGGCCACATACCCCTAATGTAGCCAATCCTAATGAGTTTCTGCTGTTGGGTGTGGCCTATTATGCTAATGAGTTCCTGCTGGGCGTGGCCAACTCCGGAGCCAGCTGGAACTCCGTTCCTGTGCGTTCCTGCCCAAAAATAGCCCTGTCTTAAACCAAGAAGCAGCCTTGGATTTTACTAGAAGCATCAAATAAATCAAGCTTTTGTGCACAGTGGCCTTTGACCAGTAGAGTAAAGGACTTGTCTTGTGTACTGAGCTGCTTTGTTTACAGCGTGACCCTAAGCATGCTGAAGCAGGAGTCTCTTTGATGATAATTCAGTGGTACTTCCCCTTTATATCTTCATAACAACTTTGTGAGGAAGGCTAGACTGACCCAAGGTCAGCAAGGTTGATGTCAGAGTGGGGAATACATTGGGCTTTTTTTTTTTTTTTGCAGATAGTTACATAGTTAAAGTAAGAGATACCCTGCAGTACATTAGTAAAGAATTTTCTACAAGCTTCTATGTTTTTGTGAGCTATCTTGAGTCTTTTGGTGGGACAGAGAGACAGCATGTAAGAAACAACCGTGGGGTCACTGTTGTGCTTCGACTTTTTTCTCCTCCTCAGACAGAACCAGGGATGTCAAAAGTCCCATATTTAACAGGGAAGCCATCCTTCTAGAACTACGCAGCTCCACTGAACGTAATGGAAGCCTCTCTTTGTGCACTTCACACTTCCTGGCATAAAGCTGAAAGGGTGCCCTTTGTTGTCGACACCATAGCACCATTTCCCTTAATTTCTCAACTTCTGTCATCTGATATCCCGCGTCCATGCAACATCATCATTTGAGCAGAGCAGGCATTTGGGGTAGTGCAGAATCAGAACAAGGGAAGACAAGCCTGGCCACTTTTCACTTCAGTCTTCCCTGCAGCTTAGGCAACTGAAAGGCAACAACTCTAGATATGACAGAATGCTTCTGTACAGAGAGCTGGCTAGCCATTCCCAGAGTTGTGTGCTGCACAGTGTAAAATTATGCCAGACGTAGGATGGATCGGTCCTTGGCTGCTGCCCCTGTCCTTCTGACCGCACCAGTGTTATGAGCAGGGGTCATTTCCTGCAGGAGCACACAGGAGCGGAGCTCCAGAGCCCAGGGGGCGGGCACATGCAACAAGCTCCACCCCCTGCTCCCAGCAGCCCTCAGTCAGAGCAAGAAGCAGCCAGGTAAGTTGCAGAGCCCCTCCCCCGCCCAAAACAGTCCAGTGGCATCTTTAAGACCAAGTTTTATTCAGGTACAAGCTCTCCCTCCTCTGCGAGGACAGATCTGCACGTCCCCCCCCCCACAATAGCTAGCAATCCAAAACAATCCAGTGGAGCCTGAGCGGTGGGTGTTGCCTTCTGACACACTTCCGGTGATGTCAGGGGGTGTGGCATATGCAAATAAGTTATGCTAATGAGTTTTGCTAATGAGCTCCTGCACCTCTTTTTCTATGAAATGACCCCTGGTTATGGGTAATCAACAGTGTTATCCTAAGCAGAGTTACATCCTTCTGAGTTCATAGAAGTAAATGCTGAATAAACTCTGTCTATTCAGTCCAAATTTCTAATGAGGGATGCAGCTTCAAACATTACTGAAATTATTGTTCAGATATAGTTTGAGCCTCAGGTACTGTGTTTTATTGCACATTACCTTATGACATCCTTCAGCGATTCATTTGAGCCAGTCATGTTCATGGTGCTCTGAGTGTTTATTTTTGCTCTTGGTGATAAATTATGTTTCCATAGGTGGAACAGAACAATCAAATCTGTCCCTGTTCCAAGCAATATTTACAGCTCCATAGGTGGAACAGAACAATCAAATCTGACCTGTCCCTGTTCCAAACAATATTTACAGAATAGCTACCTCAGTGAATTTCTTTGACAGATATAGGAAAGAGGTTTTCGCTTTGTTTTTTAAAGCAAAGCAGCATCACTAAAGCCCAGAGATACAGGAAATTAATCTTCCTGTTTGTTACCCTCACGCGTCCTCCACCCCACAACTGGATTAACCCACACTTCCTCATGAGAACTAGAAATGGCTCTTCATAGGAAGCGAAACTAGGAAATGATGGAGGGAGGCTTTTCAAGGGCAACACAGAACACTCCCTCTTTTTAACTTTGTATTTACACACTTTCTGAAGAGGAAACGAGGAGTAACAACTGTATTAGTTCAAAAGCCTTTTGTCTTGCAAGCGGGCTGACTCACCTTTTCTTTGTTTCTTTGCTTGACTCTTTGACATAATTCAGTCAGTCAGAGTGACTGTTGCATAAACAGGGCAAACACCTTTTGACCAGTTTCTTTATCTCTAAGACTTCTGAGGAAAACAACTATGGAGGAGCTGTAGTGTACAAAAGAAATTATCATGGGAAGAGGTTCTTCAGAGTTTCTGTCCTCAATAAATCAGATACCTTTGAAGTGGTCAGAATGTTCTAGAAAGGAATTTTGCTTTAGGAAAGGAAATTTACTATCCATCTCTCCCATCTTTGCCCTGCAGCTGACCTACTGCTTGGAAAGACCAGGTGCCAATTAAGATTTACGTCTATGTCACTATCTAATATGCAAACCATATCGAATACAGGAGGGGCTCATGAATAGACAGGACTCTTGTTGTACCTGATACACTAATGAGTTTTTCTTTCAAACTATCATGGACTAGAGCCCATTTTGCCAGATGTGACATGCATCTGATGAAGTGTGCTTTTGCCCGCAAAGGCTTATGTGAGAATAAAAACTGATTAGTCTTTAAAGTGTCACAAGGCTCCTGTTTATTTTTGCTGCAAGAGACAAAAAGGGAATTATTACCTTGGATTTATTATCCTGGAGGGATTCACTCTGCTCTTGGTGAAATCAAATTTAGAGTAAGGGAGAAAACAATTTCTTAATGCCAGTTTCACTCAGATATTGAAACTGAAATAAGACATTTGTATACAACCTGTTATTTTTGTATACTGGAACATCACATTATGAAGGTTTTTTTATTATTACAGGGAGTTAACCATAAAACAGAGTCAATAATGGAAGACAAGTAGATGTGGAATGACATGTCCAAAGCCATCTTTACAAGGTCGACAACCAGAGACAGGACTTTCTCAGTGGTGGCACCTTGGGGTGGAAGATATCCCCCACAATGATTCTCCTGGTACTGAATCTTTTAATGTTTAAGCTCCTGGTGAAAACATAATTTGACTGGGCCTTTTGTTACTAGTGCTGTATATGTGGGCTGTCCTTGCTGAGACTGTTTTATTGTGGGAGCTGTTTCCAGGGCTTTTTTTGTAGAAAAAGCCCAGCAGGAACTCATGAGCATAATAGGCCACACAGCAGAAACTCATTAGCATATTAGGCCACACCCCTGATGGTACAGCTCATTAGCATAATAGGCCACACCCCATGCCTTCCCTTGGCTTGCCCGGGTGCCCCATGGCTGCGGGGAGCCTGGACAAGCCAGCCCTTGGAGGGGAGGGGAGGCAGTTTAAACTGCCTTCCCTTGGCTTGTCCAGGCACCCCGTGGCTGCGGGAAGCCAGGGCAAGCTGGCCCTTGGACAGGCCGGGGAAGGCACGGGGAGGCATTTAAATGCCTTCCCGATCCTTCCAGCCCCCCCCCGCCTGCCCGCCTCAGAGTCGCCGGGGGGTCGCTCTCCAGGCCTTTCCTCTGTAGCCATGCATGCAGAGGTTTTGGCTGTAGTGGGCGTGGCCAACTCTGAAGCCAGCCGGAACTCTGTTCCTGTGCATTCCTGCCCCAAAATAGCCCTGCCTGTTTCAATGTATTTTTTTAGCTCCCTACCAAATTTGTTCTTTGTGTTATTATGTTGCTGCTTTATTGATATTTGTTATGCATTGCTGGTAGTATCTGAATGTTTTTCAGTGTTTTCTTGTAGACAAAGAGACAAACAGATGACTGACTCACATATACACATATTCTGGCAGGGCTCCTCTGCCTTTGACAGCTGCTAAGTGGGCAAAAGTATATGGTGTGAAACTTTTTCCATTGCTGCATCCTACCATCAGGAAAAATGTTATCCACTACATTCATGGCTATCATGCAGCTGTAAAAGTTACAAGAGTTTTTCCAGGAAAAAATGCTGGTAACCATATATTCATGTTGGATCTGGGAGCGGATTTAGTTGTTCTGCTCAGTCTTCCTGCTTTTTGGAAGCTTCCCTAAGGGACATTGTTTTAAAGCTGTACATGCACCTTTAAGAACAGCTCAGTATTCAGAAAGGCATCAGACAAGGCCTTCCAGGACAGGGAGATAAAGAGTAGAAAAAAGTTTCACCTGCTTATCAGTGTGAGGCTGCCAGTAAAGGCGATAAAAAGTTGTCTTCTCTAGGAAGGCAGGTGTGCAGCAAGTGTATCTCTCACCTCTCTAATCCATCTCTCCCCCCATTGCTCCTGTACTGGTCCCCCCGCCCCCCACAGTCATAGTGCAGGTGATGGCAACTATATGCAGTCGGCGCAGCAAGAGTTGGGCTGTGCAACTACCAGCAAGCTTTGTTCATTTCCTGTACTTCTAGCTTCGCACACAAGTAAAAAAAAGCTCTGAAGAAATAAAGGAGGGAGATAAGTTCAGAAATGGTGGGGCAACAACCAACAGGATAACAGCAAAATATCCTTCCATGTGGTAAATGCAGTGAATGCAAGAATTACCAGCAACCTGGGCTAACTGTGGCAATCAATGATTTCCCCCGATATAGCTGAAGAAGGGGGCTCAAAATCCATGAAAACTTATGCTGGAGCAAAATGCCGTTAGTCTTTAAAATGCCTCAAGATTCTTCGTTAACAACATTGTTACACATGGTACCAGTTATCCCATGGTATCAGTTATGGCTTCTAGGTGTCTCCTAGCAAATGGCTCTTATCTGGGAACTGCAAGAACAAGGCATCCGCATGGAGCCTTAAAGCCTTGATAAACAGGTTACTCTTTGATGCACTTTAGCCTCCCATTCATTTGTCCATTCAAACAGGAAAGGGCAGGTGGTTTCCATTCCAATTCCCACCCAAAGAACTTTTAAAAGCAGGAATAAAGGTTTCAAACTGAATCCCACTGGCGATTTGTAACGTGCTTCAGGTTAATTAATTAGAAATAAAAAGATTAACGTAGGATTGCAAAGAATGCCCCAGCAAAACATTCACTGGACCAGTGGAAAAACACATCCCCTTTGCTCCGTCTTTTACCCACCCTGATGGTGTAAACAAATGTATGGTAAAAACCTTTTAAGGTTAATCTGTGTTATGTGATCTTGACAAAAGAGTGATTCTAATCTGCATTATGAATGTAAAGACAAGAACAAAATTTGGTGTTTTTATTCTTGATTCCATTTGTACAAAATAGAGCGATCTGGTTAAACGCTCACACACTTAGAAAATCATCTTTTGCTTGTACCTTGATAAATCAGAATATAATTTAGTCCTGCTGCCAACTGTCATTAATGCATATGAGTCACACCATTGCTGAGGTTTTAAGTGTTCTCACATTCTGAAGTGCAAGATCTCTAAAAATATCACTCACCCAAAATATACTAAACTATTTTTACAGCAGTAGATCTAAAGCAAATTAAAGCCCCAATTTTGGGGGAGAACATTACTTGTTTTGACCCCAGGCTTTTAAATGCACTGGTAGTGCTAACTGTCCCTATGTGTGAGCCAATTAAGGCATTGCAGTGCAATCCTGAAAAGAGCTGAACTATTCAGTGGATTTCAAAGGTTTTAACTTTGTCTAGGATTGAACTACAAGATGGCAGCTGGAAAGTTTTTCTTGCAGAAGTGAATCATAGCATGGACCACTTTGCTTCTCTAGGCTGGTACATATAGGGTTGCCAGCTCTCCCGCTATGTCGAGAGCCCCCCCCCCCACTGTCAGTCTCATTTACCTGCTGAGCAATGGCAGGAGAAATATATACATTTTTAAAGCCATTTTTGCTACATTGCTTTGTCACTTCTAGGGAAAGCCTGGAAATGACATAGGGGAGCTGTAGGAATGCAACTACCCTGTGCCACTTTTGGGTTTCCCCTGGAAGCTGACATCACTTGCATCCCCCCCATTTCCCCACCCCAACCCTCCCACCAGTTGCCACACTTGACAACCTTAGGTACCCACACATCCTTTCATTCTCTACTTCTTTCAGTCTGGAGCCAGTTTGGTGTAGTGGTTAAGTGCACGGACTCTAATCTGGGAGAACCGGGTTTGATTCCCCACTCCTCCACTTGCATCTGCTGGATGACCTTGGGCAAGCCATAGTTCCGGCTTAGCCGTTCTTGAAAAAGAGCAGTTTGTGTCAAGAGCTCTCTCAGCCTCACCTACCTCACAGGGTGTCTGTTGTGGGGACAGGGAGGGAAAGGAGTTTGTAAGCCTCTCTGAGACTCCTTCGGGTAGTGAAGGGCAGGGTATAAATCCAATCTCTTCTTCTTCTTTCACTTGTGGTAAATTTGGTGGCCAGCTTCTGCACAGTCTCAGCCCCCTGAAAAGCATTGGATTTGAAATGATGTCAAAGTTCGGCTTGTGATCATCGTTTCTTTCTCATATACAAGATATATGATAATGTGGCCATGATCATGAACAGAGCATACCTGTATAAACCAGACTTTTTGTTCTGCAAGCCAACCAACACACTGTTGGAATTAAAATTAATACTAGAAGTAGCAGAAGCCATTAAAGGTAACTGTTTTGCTTTTTGTGATCCCATGCCCATCTTACCCTTTGTCTTCTCATTGTGTTGTGCACAAAGATGAACTTTTTAAAGGGATCCACCAAACACATACATATAGAAGATCAAGAAAAATGTGCCCAGATAACAATTCTCCAATCAATTACTCAATGAGGAATGTGTTCCCATGTAATATAGGTGTCAGCTGACAAACGTGTCTATTTTCCAACATGGCTGCCCTGCAGAAGGAGTCATTGTGAAGCACCAAGAGAAAGAAAAAGTCTGTGACAGCTCTCTGGGCCTTGGGAACCTTTTGGCTAGCACATCTCATAGTGTAGGGCATGGAAGGAGGCAACTTGCTGCTGAAATGTGAAGATCTTAGAATCAGCAACTATATTCGTGAAGATCCTAAAATAGACAATGGAACTCAAGAATCCACAAAGAGTTCAAATCATACTACATCTGTTGTTTGTTGTCCAACACCAAAAATTGCATGTAAGGTTTCCAGTGAATATGAAACCCAACTTACTGGGAAAGAAACTGGATTTTACAAAGCTATTGAATGCCAAAGTGTAAATGGCTACTCCTACAAAGCAGCAATATTTCTGTCTGTTTTTTCCTGGTTGGTTGGGAGCAGACATGTTTTAACTAGGCTATTTTGCCCTAAGTTTGTTACAGATCTGCACAGTGGGGTTTTGTGGTTTCAGTGTAGATCATGGGACCCTTAGATGACTTTAGCTACATCATAGATTATTACGAAGCAAGACATTATTACTAATAAGATAGTCAGAAAACCACAGATATATCCATAAACTGGCCAAGTAAATACCTTGATTTGGAGTATGGAGGATTCAATAGTTGATTAATAACTATGAAATAATGTGTTTGAAAGAAGGGTGAAGTTTACCGAGCAATGCGGCTTCTCTACATGCAGTAAATAAATAAAAGGGGGAGGGTCTCAAGGAATCTGAAAGATTCCTAGATGAACAAATTGACTGTGTGCTATAAAGTCCTTATGTAGGGCTGCATGTATTCAGTGGGGCTTTGCACTTTTTGTCAGAGTAGAAAAGCCTGCTCCCCTCTCAGTTTGTTACAGGGTGTGTGTGGTATTTTAATAAACAAAATATCAAGGAAAGGACTTCTGTATGCATATATATGCTCCCTTGCAGAATCACATCTTGAATAACTAACCTGAAGCCAGGGCCGGCTCACCCACTAGGCAAACTAGGCATTCGCCTAGAGTGCAGGCCGGCCCTTAGGGGTGCCATGGTTAAGTGCACGGACTCTAATCTGGGAGAACCGGGTTTGATTCCCCACTCCTCCACTTGCATCTGCTGGATGACCTTGGGCAAGCCATAGTTCCGGCTTAGCCGTTCTTGAAAAAGAGCAGTTTGTGTCAAGAGCTCTCTCAGCCCCACCTACCTCACAGGGTGTCTGTTGTGGGGACGGGGAGGGAAAGGAGTTTGTAAGCCTCTCTGAGACTCCTTCGGGTAGTGAAGGGCAGGGTATAAATCCAATCTCTTCTTCTTCTTTCACTTGTGGTAAATTTGGTGGCCAGCTTCTGCACAGTCTCAGCCCCCTGAAAAGCATTGGATTTGAAATGATGTCAAAGTTCGGCTTGTGATCATCGTTTCTTTCTCATATACAAGATATATGAGCTTAATGTGGCCATGATCATGAACAGAGCATACCTGTATAAACCAGACTTTTTGTTCTGCAAGCCAACCAACACAGTGTTGGAATTAAAATTAATACTAGAAGTAGCAGAAGCCATTAAAGGTAACTGTTTTGCTTTTTGTGATCCCATGCCCATCTTACCCTTTGTCTTCTCATTGTGTTGTGCACAAAGATGAACTTTTTAAAGGGATCCACCAAACACATACATATAGAAGATCAAGAAAAATGTGCCCAGATAACAATTCTCCAATCAATTACTCAATGAGGAATGTGTTCCCATGTAATATAGGTGTCAGCTGACAAACGTGTCTATTTTCCAACATGGCTGCCCTGCAGAAGGAGTCATTGTGAAGCACCAAGAGAAAGAAAAAGGCTGTGACAGCTCTCTGGGCCTTGGGAACCTATTGGCTAGCACATCTCATAGTGTAGGGCATGGAAGGAGGCAACGTGCTGCTGAAATGTGAAGATCTTAGACTCAGCAACTATATTTGTGAAGATCCTAAAATAGACAATGGAACTCAAGAATCCACAAAGAGTTCAAATCATACTACATCTGTTGTTTGTTGTCGAACACCAAAAATTGCATGTAAGGTTTCCAGTGAATATGAAACCCAACTTACTGGGAAAGAAACTGGATTTTACAAAGCTATTGAATGCCAAAGTGTAAATGGCTACTCCTACAAAGCAGCAATATTTCTGTCTGTTTTTTCCTGGTTGGTTGGGAGCAGACATGTTTTAACTAGGCTATTTTGCCCTAAGTTTGTTACAGATCTGCACAGTGGGGTTTTGTGGTTTCAGTGTAGATCATGGGACCCTTAGATGGCTTTAGCTACATCATAGATTATTACGAAGCAAGACATAAACTGACCAAGTAAATACCTTGATTTGGAGTATGGAGGATTCAATAGTTGATTAATAACTATGAAATAATGTGTTTGAAAGAAGGGTGAAGTTTACCGAGCAATGCGGCTTTTCTACATGCAGTAAATGTACACCTAAAATCCAAGTGGTGATTCGCACAGCTGCTTGGAGTTCAGGTTCACAAAACCCCCACTGTCCAGAAGCATTTAAAGTCTTTAAAAGGGGATTAGATAGATTAGATAGATTCATGGAGGATAGGTCTATCAGTGGCTGCTAGCCATGGTGACTGAGAGGAACCTCCACATTCAGAGGCACTTAAATCTCTGAATCCCAGAGCCAGGAGGCAACATCAGGGAAGGTCTCAGTCTCTATGCCCTGTTGTTGGCGCTCCAGAGGAATTGGTTGGCTGTGTGAGACAGGATGCTGGACTAGATGGACTACTGGTCTGATCCAGCAGGGCTCTTTTTATGTTCTTAAGTTCGTAGAATGTTGATGATATTTTAAATTATTTTTTACTGTGGCTGTGGTTCCAGACTTTTGAAGCTAATTTGAATGTGCCATGGAAGGTATTTTGTTTGGTTTAATTGCTGTATATATTTTATTATGCTGTTTAATCTTTTTGTAAATCATCCTGAGTGCTTTATAAGGAGAAGGGTGGGATATAAGTCTCTTAAATAAATAAAATAAATAATAATTCAGCCTTAAATAATATCTCAGCCTTAAAGGGAACCAATGAGTTCAGAATTATTACATCAGAATAGCTCCAAATGGCTTTCTCTGTCCCAACACGCAGTGCCTACTCTAATGACCTTATTTGACTCCTTAATATGTCCACATAATTCTCTCTCACTTATAGGAGGATGGGAGATGGCAGGGATCTCAAAGGCTTTTTCTATGGGATGGTTTGGAAGTGGTTGTCATCTTTGCCTTGCTGACAAGTAGTAACATATCAGCCTCATGAATTGCATTTATAGCATGCTTTCTGTACCCCTGGCCCTCCCATCCCATGAGAAAATATTAATGTCCATTTAAAAATCCTTATTTTATGTATAATATAGATGGTGAAAATTCCTTTCCCATAAAACAGCCTATAAACTATTATTAGGCTCTAGCTTATAGCTTATAATCAGCTATCAAAGGTTGCTGAGCAGTAGTTTATGCCTATTGAAAAGTTAATGCAGCCTTCTTTAACGTGGATGCTTAAATGTTATTATTACCATTGAAATGACATCCATCATTTGCCAAAAAGGACATCAGAATGGGTCAATTTAATGGTTCCAATTATTGAGCTTTCTTCTAATGCCTTTTTTATAACAGTTTTGCAGCCTGGTATTACTAGCCATTAATGTGATTTCTCTTCTGTTGATTAATTTTCAGAATCACCTTCCTATGTCTCTTTTTTTGGCAAGGGCAGTTTATCACCATTGTGCTTCCCACAAAACAAGACTGCAGGTGACACGGAAATATTTGTGATGACCCCGCAGCAGTTTAAATGGGGGGGGGGATCTGGCTGACTGGCTGGCTGTCAGACAATAAAGGCCTTGTTACGGGTTCACTGAAAAATTGTCAAAAGGGTCTAGTTCCACAATTGAAGCTCAAAGATACAGCCTGGTTATCAAGAGCTCAACATTGCACAGTAAGTTAAAAAACAGTCTTGGGAACCGATGTACTGTAGTGGCCAATAGTGCAATCCTAGCAATTTGACACAGGAGAGCTTAGAAAAGTGCAACTCTTTTTAGGATTGCACTGTGAGAAACTGAGGTGTGACCTAGAGATCCTTGGTTTAATTTCATCTCTGCTGCAAAATCACTAGGTCAAGTCTTGCATTTAAAACCCTACGGGGTTGACATGAGTCAGCTGTGACTTGATGATAACAACAAAAAGAGCTGTAGCAATGTAAACAAATACACAAACTGTGACCTGTCACCATCAGGTGGTTGGTTTGATCTCTCAGCAGTCAACTGACTTTAGCAACTGTCATCTTTCCTTATGTCCTGAAGAAGCCTTCTTTAGGTACAATAATCATGCTCCCCTCAGCCTGATATATCATTTCCTCACAGTTTAACATCGTCTCAATGTCTTTTCACAGCACAGTTATTTGAGAGCGACACAGCTCCTATGATGGGGCTTCACCATGGTTCTCTGATGGAAAGGTAAGGCTTTTATAGAGAGCAAGCAATGAATTTCTAGAAGAATTCTCTATCACATAAACTATCATTGAGTGAATTCTAGAATACATGGTTTCAGCATGTATTTATTCATTCTTAAATCTAAACTTCCAAAACATTCCCTCTCCATTGGGATATTTGCGTATGTGGGGAGAGGGTAAGATGTGGATGTCTAACATCTTTTCCATCTATGTTAGCTTGTATACTGAAGTGTAGTGGGTTAAACACATGAAGAAACCACTGAGACTGATGTAGTGATCAGCATGGTTTACTGGTACACAAGAAGACAAAGACTAATGGGCGGCTGGCCAACTATATACACACCTGGGGACACACCCCTAGGTCCCGTTGGTGGGTTTAAATCTCCCGCCATGGTCCCATTGGTTCCCCCAGTGGAGAGACTAGGAGCCTAGACCCCATTCTTCTTCCAGTGTCAAGCTCTGGGGTATTCGCTGGCCCCTGGTGGCGGTCAGCGGACACAACATATACGGAAAGTTCATGTGATAAATGTGGTTGACTTAAAGGTGGCAAAGACTTTTCTTTTATCACTGTGTGGAACACCTTCTTTCAGTTTTAGGACTGCAAATTTCCAGGTGGACCTGGAGGTCTTCCAGAATTATAACTTATTTCCAGACTATACAGATCAGTTTCCCTGGAGAAAATGATTGCTTTGGAGGGTGGACTGTAATGCATTATACCCTGCTGAGGTCTCTCCCTTCACCAAACCCCGCCCTCCCAGGCTCTAACCCCAAATCTCCAGGAATTTCCCAACCCAGAGTTGGCAAGTCTATAATCAGGCTCTTTAATTACTGGTTCATGACATCAGTCTTCTGTTTCCTTTACATTATACAAGTGGGGGACCTACAAGGCCTTGAGGGGGGCATCTCCCCTACTAGTTCC
>NW_015163674.1:64348-65314 GCF_001447785.1 Gekko japonicus | reverse complement strand
TTTCCCTTCCCTAAAAGCCACTACCCTTTTCCTGCTTTCTTCAGTCCTTTTCCAGCCACCAGTCAACCTACCTTTATTAGCTCCCCTGTCTTCAGCTTCCCCTCCTCCATTCCTCCTGGCAGCCTCTCCTTGGGAAAGCTCCATACAGTTCTTGCTGCTGGGCTGGGCCCACCAAACTACCTTTTTTTCTGCTCCACATCTTCAGCTATATTTATTATTTATTTACTTCTTTTATAAGAACATAAGAACATAAAAGACGCCAATGTTGGATCAGGCCAAAGGCCCATCCAGTCCAACACTCTAATCCTCTCTCTTGATCTAACTCCCTTCCTCTAAAGGAGTGTAATTGGCAAATAAAATGCTTTCTCTTCTGCCTTGGAGGACAGTTACAGTTTGGGGTAACATCTGCCACGTACCGTCTCCTCTGTTATGCTCCCCAATGACCATTCCGCTCTGCTGAGAACAATCTACTGGTGATCCCTGGCCCTAAAGGCATCCGGCTGTCCTCGAGTAGAGCCAGGGCTTTCTCGGTCCTGGCTCCAACCTGGTAGAACTCTCTGCCAAATACCACCAGGGCCCTGCGGGACTGAATACAATTCTGCAGGGCCTGCAAGGCACAGATGTTCTTCCAGGCTTTTGTTCCAGGACAGCGACAGGTAATATTGTGGCTGGCACCCTACTCTCTCCTCTCTTCTCTTCTTCTTTCTCTGCCTCCTCCTTATCCTGCTCGTGAGGTGGCAACACAGTCAGGAATTGGTTAAAGATTGATTCATTAACACCATTTGGGGATTGTTTTTAAGAATTTAATGACATATTTATTATATTTTATTAATGTTTATGATATATTTGATTTTATTGTTGTTCATTGCCCAGAGCCCTTGTGTACTCATGGATAGAGCGATCCATACATCCAAATTATAAATAAATAAATGATCAGAGACTGTCATCTTAAAAAACACACTAAGG
>NW_015163674.1:54168-64294 GCF_001447785.1 Gekko japonicus | reverse complement strand
GGCATTTGTGCTTTCCAGATGTGTAAATATCATGTTTTCCCATTGATTAAGAACATAAGAGAAGCCAATGTTGGATCAGGCCAATGGCCCATCCAGTCCAACACTCTGTCACACAGTGGCCAGAAATACCAGGTGCCATCAGGAGGTCCACCAGTGGGGCCAGGACATTAGAAGCCCTCCCACTGTTGCCCCTTTTAATCCATGTTCACCACGGTGTCCTCCAAGTAATTCTGCACTAAAACCTTCTTTTTAATCCAGCCCCCCCCCATTCTGCACTAAAACCAAGTTCAACTTTCTTTTTATTCTGTTTTTTTTCAGCGTGCTGTTGCCTTGGGTTATTTGGATGCTGTTTTGCTGTGCTGATTCTACACTGGCTTTTCTGTCCATTGTTTTAGCAAATCCAAGTTGGAACAGAAATTCCCCTCTGCATTGCATGCTGCTTTCACTTCCTTTGATCACTGGATTTTATGGTAGCCTCCACACTCTGTGCCACTTTCGCTTCCTTTGATCATTGGCTTTTATGGTACCTTCTGCATAGATTTATGGCTGCTTTATGGCCATTCAGGGGTGACTTAGCAGGCAGTATGGAATTTCCCCCCCCCTATTTGAATGTGGTTTTGAGCTGCACTTTCCCCTCCTAGTTGAGAAAATGTGGAGTGAATGCTAGATGCAGAATCGCCCTTAAATTGCCTTGACTCAAACACTGAGAAAATATGGAGTGGCAGGCAAATGTGGAAAGGACCAGTATATCGCCCACTTATCAACAGGTCATGCCCTGTTTACCCTTTGCAGTTGTGAGGCTTTTCTCTAGCTACTGCTTGAGTAGGAGGCAGATGAAGCTGTTTCAGTCCCAAAAGCAATATGGATCATTTGCCAAAACATCTGCTGAGACCTGCTTTACTATGCTAGGAGATTGTTAAATGGCAAATAACACCTCTATCTGTTATCAGGGAGTGAAACCTAATACGAACTGAAGCTGCTCATACTGTAATTATCTCTGCCATTCTTTCTGCCCTACTTACTTAACAGGTTGGCATAATCCTAATTAACTGCAAAGTTCTTTCAGCTTGTGCAGTCAAAGGGTAACTAAGACACAAGTTTACAAAGAAAAGGCTAGATTTTAACTCTGTCCTTGCCTTCAAGTGTCTTAACAGATAAGTTGTCATTATGCCCGTCTGGATTTTGCCCTAGAGAGTTTGCCTCTATGGATTATCAGCTATGCTTGCCCAAATAGATTTTGCATAATGCTATTGCTTTAACAGGGCAATTTTTAGAGTGTGATCAGAAATTAAGATCACTTACACCAGGTTGTTTGCCATGGCTTGGATGTTATTGGGTTATTATTGGGAAATGTGTTTGGGGTTTTTTTTAAAAAAAATCCTGCTTCCCCACAGCATTGCAATGTTTCTCTAGGTACCTCCTGGATTTCCCTGATCTTTCTATCGGTCTTTTTCAAACTTACTTTGCTGTGATATTTTGATTAAGATTGCAACAAAGTCAGGGTGGCATCCATATGGATAAAAAACCCCAGATCTTCTTGGTCCCACCCGCATTGGCACCTTTTTTTCCTGCTCTGTGGAGGCCATTTCCCCCCACCATCAGAGACACTTTTTCTTTATTCAATTGGCAACTGCCAATTTGTCATAACATTATAACAGTGTGTCTGTCACTCTATGAATTCTCATTTCATTTAAACAAAAAGCCCCTTTCCCCTTTATGTCTCCACAGTGATATTTATTTATTTACTGCATTTATAACCCTCCTTTTTCCCCACTGAGAAATCTCCAGAGGGAATTTTCTGGCAATGCTAATGTGCATGTTAGCCATATTCAACCTTTTAAAAAAAAACTTATGTGAATCTGTGAGACTAGTCTGTATTTTTAAGAACTACTTACATATTTATTTAAAATAATCAGATCCCACCTTATCTCAGACTCAAGGTAGCTAATAAGCAGCAACAATTTCAAGGATATAACAACAGGTCTGTTGACCTGATAAAACACTGTGATTTCAATAATGTGCATTCTGGAGTATGTTTTCTTAAAAGGGATATGTGAGGAAATTGACAGTGGTTTATGCCATGTGTACTGGCTTCTGGCTCCTGGGATATTAGTGTATTACTTGTTTTTCTCACAGGCTCAATAGTCACTGTCTTTAGAAAATTTTGTTTTAATTTCTGTTTTTTTTAAATGATATATGTGTCTGTTATTTTTGAGACTTGTCTATAGTTTTACAGATTCCCCTGATGAAGCATAGGTGAAATGCTTAGTTGTTAGTTTTAGCCATGCATCATCATCATTGCTGTTTTTCTCATTCAGGGTCATCCAGCAGGGTCATCCATCCTGATATACACAAAACTGCCACATACTGTCAGACCATTGGCCTATCCAGGTCAGCATTGTCTATTGACTGGAAGCAACTCTCTGGCGTAGAAGAAGAAGAGTTGGGGTTTTTTACCCCACTTTTCTCTACCATAAAGAGTTTCAAGGTAGCTTACAGTCTGAGTCGCCTTCCTTTCCTCTCCCCACACCAGGCACCTCATGAGGTAGGTGGGGCTGAGGGAGCTCTGAGAGAACTGTGACTGGCCCAAGGTCACCCAGCAGGTTTCATGTGGAGGAATGGGGAATCAAACCTGGTTCTCCAGATTAGAGACTGGCTCTCAGGGTCTTATGTAGAGATCTTTCACATCAACTACTACCTGTTCTGCTTAACTGGAGGTGCCAAAGGCTGAACTTGAGACATTTACAAACACTCTGTCACTGAGCTGTAGCTCCACCCCAGCTGACTGTGTTTATAACATTTGAACCCTGTGGTTATATTGCTTGAAGAAAAAAAGAATGTTAATAGCTTTTGACCTGGGAAACATGAACTGTGGTGATGAAGGCTTGTGCGCAGGAATTTTGTCCCAAGAGCAATAAGCTACAATCTATTTCTCCTACTCAAGAACTTTTGAACATCATCATCATCACCATCATTTCTGCTTTGCCCCATCCCTGAGTACACAGAGCTCTGGGCAGTAAATTAGAGCATACAAAAAATACAGGTTAAAATCAGCAATCAATTAACCCCAAAATTTCACAATCTTCAGATGGCATCTATAATTTAATCTAAAACATGCTTTGGACTGTTCTTCCATTTCATGGGCAGGTTAAGGAGGAGGCTGAAGTGGGCAAGATGGAAAAAAGAAAGAAAAGGGGAAGGTGCCAGCTAGGATGGAAACTATTGCTGTCCTCAACCAAAAGCCTGGCGGATCATCTCTGCCTTACAGGCCCTGCAGGATTCCATTAAGTTCTGCAGGGCCCTAATGGAAGTTGGCAGAGAGTCTGGTCAAGGACAGCTGGATGTCTTTGGGGCTAGGGATCACCAGCAGATTACTCTCAGCAGAGTGTAATGCCCTCCCAGAGATATACCAGAGGAGACAGTCCCGAAGATACGCTGGTCCCAGACTGCTCAAGGCCTTAAAGGTCAATACCAGCACCTTACATCTGACTACTGGAAGCCAGTGTAGTTGGTGCAGCACAGGTTGTATATGTACTGTCCATGGTGTTCCTGTCAGGACTCATGCCACCGCATTGTGGATCAGCTGGAGTTTCTGGGTCAGTCTCAAGGGAAGGCCAGCGTAGAGCGAGTATGGTGTTTTACACAGCAATCATAAGCAGGTCTACTCAGAATCCTACAGAGGTCTATTCAGTAAGGCTTACTCCCAGGAAAGTGTCGTTAGGACTGCATTGTTAGTGTTTATATTAAAGGTGTTTTAAGTTATATAAAAGGATCCAGGGGTCTTAGTGGACCATACACTGAACATGAGTCAGCAGTGTGATGTGGTAGCTAAAAAGGCAAATGTGATTTTGGGCTGTTGCCCCTGAAGGTTGGACCAGAACCAGTGGGTTGAAATTAAATCAGCAGAGTTTGCAGATAAACATTAGGAAGAACTTCCTGACTGTTAGAGCAGTTCCTCAGTGGAACAGGCTTCCTCAGGAGGTGGTGGGTTGTCCTTCCTTGGAGGTTTTTAAACAGAGGCTAGATGGCTATCTGACAGCAATGCTGATTCTGTGATCTTAGGCTGGTCATGAGAAAGAGGGAAGGAGAGAAGGAAGGGTTGCATCAGTGCTTAGCTCTCGTAACCCTTTCTTACACACCCGGGGAAATGCTGATCACCAATTTGGGGTCAGGCAGCAATTTTTCTCCAGGCCCATTTGGCTGGAGATCCTGGAGGCTTTTTGTCATCTTCTGGGCATGGAGCAGGGGTCATTGTGTGTGTGAGGGGGAATATTTGTGAATTTCCTGTATTGTGCAGGGGTTTGGACTAGATGACCCTGGAGATTCCTCCCAACTCTATGATTCTCTGATTCTAGTTCTCATTCTGGTAGTTTTCTTAGTGGACTCAGAAATGATGTGTTAGGAAATAAGTAAGTACACGCCTGGAAAAGATTTGAGACTTCAATGGACAGGAAGTGGGAGAATGAAGTGAAGGAGGGCCATTGAGAAAGTAGATTTCAGGAATCTTCATCACACCACCCTCCAAGTTGTAGATAACGTTTCGTCCTTGAATTATACTATTTACAAGCCTGATCTCAGCAATGTGTTCAGTTCCCCAACCCAGTGTTGCTTTGTTTCCACAATATTAAAGATATTTAAGGAGGTGGAAATGGCAGCTTTGATTGCATCAGTCTGATGGTCAAAACACAGAAACCAGGTGGGCTTTCAAGGTTTTCTTGTCTCCTCTGAAGAGAAAATGATGATGATATAAATAGGATGGCATGGCTCTGGTTTTTAGTACATTGATTTGAATGCCACCGGAATGAAACATCCTTAAAATCTGCTTGATGAAAGCATTAAAAATGAAATAATTAAGTGCAAGGCTCGGTTCTGTACATTTGCTAGAGGATATAACTGATTAAAGAGTAAGTTGGGACCCTTAATATACTTTACAATCTTTTATACTTCGTGAGGTTGTTAGTATTTATTCAAATTGCTAACACAAGTAGCCATTGGTCCAGGGCAAGAAGTTAGAAATTAAAATAATGCAAATAAAATACCCTATTAAAATAATCTTAAATCAAGAGTTTAAACCTCTCATGTCATAACAGTTTGACCCCAACCACTAAAAACAAATAAAAATATCTGCCAGTACTTCAAAAGGGGTTGGCGCTTTGATGAATGAACCCTTTAGGGAGTGTGTTCCATAGCAACAAAAGGAGAACATTCTTTTTTATGTCCTTGCATCTCTCAGGATAAATCTCTCGTGCCATGATAAATATAATCATGTTTAAATTGCATGGACTGCAAACTCTCACCTAAAGCTGTGCCAGATATTTTCTGATTGCAATGCCTTGTCCAACTGGCAAAGTGGACTCTGGCTCACAACAGCTTATACCACAATACATTTGTTCACTTTTAAGATGCCCCCAAACTTTTTCTTAAAGGCAGGCTAGGCTTGCCAGGTCTCCTCAGGCCACCAGTGTAGGATGGGTGGTGGTGGGGGGGGGGAGTAGGGTTGCCAGATCCAGTATGGGAAACTCCTGGAGATTTGGGGAATGGAACCTGGAGAGGAGGTCACCAATGGGGTGCAATACCATAGAGTCCACACTCCAAAGCACCCATTGTTTTCAGGTGAAAAAGTTACTTCAGTGTAAGCCCATTGATTTAAAACTGTTTAGTGTGAAGTCATTCTGTATAGGACGGCAGTGTAATGTGGCAGGACAAATTACCTCAAAATACTCACTTTTCTTCCTCTTCTTCTTCTTCTTCTTCTTCTTCTTCTTCTTCTTCTTCTTCTTCTTCTTCTTCTTCTTTTCCTTCTTCTTCTTCTTCTTCTTTTTTATCTTTACAGCCCTTGGCCTTGTTTCTTAATATTGTCATTCGATCCCTTTGGCTTTGGATACCCAAATAATATCATCACAGTGGCAGCAGCATAATGAGAATGGGGGAAAAAATATTGTGTCTTCTCAGCTAATTCAATGGCCAGGGGGACAAATGAAGCTGAGGACACGGAAGGCATGAAGGAGGAGGGGGGAAATGGAGCCGACAAGAATAGCATCAAAACAGAATAGATAGCTGCTTCATAGATGCTGAAAATCATTGGAAATAGGAGGCTCTTTCCAACAGTTATAGAAATAATGAGGAAATTAGGCAAGTCATTTCAGTTCAGTCCTAATATGCCACTGCTTTCCTGGCTTGGTGCAGAGAAGGTACTGATAAATTACTGGTGTGCTCTCAGTTGATCTTTGGGATCATGATGACATGCAAAGGAAGCAGGGCTCACCCATGTTTGTTGCTTAAAAGTGATTTACAGTCTACCACAGAAATCCACAATGTGATACTCAAGGGTGCCATGGTGCCCACAACGTCATGCCCACTGGTTCCTGGTCCCCACGGCAGCCTTTTTGTAGCCTGTCCTGCCTCCTATATCAGCCTTTCTGTTGTGGTTCCCTCTACGCTTTCTCAAAATTCCAAAAGCTCCATAGGCTTAACATGGCTGGGGACCCCTAGTCTACTATATGAACTTTAACACATGCATGCATGCACACAAACACACACACAAGCACACATTTTAAAGAAACTCTAGAGGTCTTCAGGTACTGACTATATTGTTTTATAATCAGCTCCTTGGGTGCCTTTTTCTCAACCATAGATTATTGTGCTAGACATAGTTATAGCCAAGTGGAAGTTATATTCTTTTTTATTCGGCACAGGAAAAAAAGGATAAGTGATAAACATCTAACCTTGTAAAAATACTAGAATGATAGCAAAGCCGTACCGATTGCAAAGCAGAAACAGATCAGGTCCTCATTATCACTTTTTGAATGTTTGCCTCACTCAGAGTCTTGCACAATTCCAAAGAAACAGCAACTGAAGTATGAGAACATTATATGTTGCCTTTTTCCAAGCAATGGTCAAACCAAGTCCAGCTCTTTTGAAAAACCACCACCAAAAAGTTATCTTTGAATTCTTAGCCCTGTCTCTAAATAGGCAAAATAATGTCTTTTAGTGGACCGACTTTTGTTGATATTGGAATATATCAAAATGGGTCAACTACATATAATTGTTACTCCAGAATGAAACAATATTATCTTGATAGAGAGTGGAGATTTATTTGCCTTTATTATGAATGTAAACCTCATTTCTTCTGGTGAGCCAGTTTGGTGTAGTAGCTAAGAGTATGGGATTACTATCTGGGAGACTCAGGTTCAAGTCCCCACTTGTGTCATGGAAACTCACGGGGTGACCTGGGGCTGGTCACACTCTTCTAGCCCAACTAACCTCACAGGTTTGTTGTGAGAATGAAATGGAGGAGAGAATAATGTAAGCTGCTTTGGGTCCCCACTGGGAAGAAAGACAGAGTGTAAATAAATAAAATAAAATATTTCACTAGGGATGGGCATGAACCTAAAAAGGGCAGTTCAGTTTGGGGTTCAGGGTGGCCCATGAACAAACCCCCAAACTGAGCCAAAAGGACCCCACCTGAACTGAGCTGACCCGGCAAGTTTGGTTCCCCCTTTCTCCTGGCTGCGGCTTGCTGGGGCCAGGAGAAAGGGGAGGGATCACCCAGGAAAAAGACTTCTTTTCTCTCTTTCTCCCGGCTATGGCTTGCTGTGGCCAGGAGAAAGGGGGCAGGGATCGCTCAGGAAGGGCTAAATGGCTGCCAGCCATTTAACCTTCCTTACTGGAAACTTTGAATATTATTCCCTCTAGGCCTGGATGTTCTCATAATGCTATCACTCGCCTCCAGTACTCATGGATTTCCCAAGTATGGTTTCTCAGGCTGCAGTGAAGAAGAACATGACCCAACAGGATGCTGTAGCTATAGATCCAACACCCATTTTCTATGTGAATGTGGAGGAAGAAGCTGTTACAGCAGCAATCTGCAGCTAATCACTTTCACTCCAGTGACTTGAGCAACACCCATGAATGAAGCTTGGGGAAAGGGAACAGCCTGCCAAGGCAACAATGTTGGTTTCCATTTATGTGGTGGTTTGCCATGATGCAATGCATAGTTTTTAGGGGTAAAAAGATGGCACTTCCCACAACCTGGTGCTAGGAATGTGGACAGTAAGAAGCATTATGTGTCTAAGGCAACCATGTAAAAGCCTGCTACTTTCCCCTATATACAGGAGGCATATTTCTGGCAGCCAGCAATTTAGAGAAAGTAGCACAATGCTAATACGTTTCGTTCTGAGCACAGGGATTGGATCCTGGATCAAGCAAGAAGATGTGAAGATTGCCTTAATGCAACTCCGATTGTGCAAGCAATTGTGCAAGATCAACCATAAGGCCAAGTAGAGATCTTTCTATTTTGAATGTCAATCTGGCCCCCAAATGCAAATAGTGTTTATCATTACTGTATGGTTCAACAATGTGAAAAACATGTATCTCTATTACACAATTAATTATAGATACAGCATTAAACTGTAGCAGACAGTTCACCATTGTAACCCCATTGGCCACAACCTTCCTTCTGCTACTTCTGATCCTGGCTGTGAATTGGTGCCTTGACTTTACTCTCCCACTTTGCTCATGACTGCTTCTGGCAGGTTCATAAACCTGATTCTTTTGCCAGCATCAGAGGTTGGCTGCTGTTCCTGTGAACATCTGATCTTGTCAATACTGTGCACGTTCCTCCTCCCCTGAAATGTACTGAGACTTACTTAGTGAATTCAGCCCTCATACTTTATTCGGAGAAGAACAAGACAAAGTAGCCGGCTCGCAGGCCAGCTTATATGCCCCAAGGAAAACACACCCACACACACCCCACACCCGTGAATGGTCTATTTACACTGATTAGATTATTCCTGGGGAGCCTAGGTTTCCGATTGGCTGGGAACTAGGATCCGAACGTCTATTGTGTTTGGGAGCGAAGCTCAGGTACCTCACCTGACCACATGTGGAACTGGTCGAAACTGGATTGAGCACATGGCTAGGTCAGGACACAACATCCCCCTTGATGAAATCACCTTACTCCCAATGTCTGGGGTTCACAGTGTGTCTGTATCAGACTGCTAATGTCTTTGCCCCCTTTTCCATGTCTGTGCTAGATATTCAGTGTTCCTGTCCCCTCCCAACAGTCAGTATCCTTAGCATGTCTGTGCCAGACCTCCTGACCCAGCATTATCTTCCCCTAGTACTCAACAGTTGTCTCAGTAGGACAATATCTCAATAACTGGAGCATCCTCTTTCTCTTCCACATGATGATGTACTCAATCTTTCCCATTTTTTGGCTTCTGTGGCTCAACTTGGTCTTCAGTTTCATGTAGAGAGCCAGTTTGGTGTAGTCGTTAAGTGTGCGGACTCTAATCTGGGAGAACCGGGTTTGATTCCCCACTCCTCCACTTGCACCTGGCTGGATGACCTTGAGCAAGCCATAGTTCTGATAAGAGCTGTTCTTGAAAAAGAGAGGTTTCTGTCAAGAGCTCTCTCAGCCTCACCTACCTCGCAGGGTGTTTGTTGTGGGGAGGAGAAAGGAAAGGAGTTTGTAAGCCGCTCTGAGACACCTTTGGGTAGTGAAGGGCGGGGTATAAATCCAATCTCTTCTTCTTCTCTTCTCCCTCCTTGTCCTCTTCATCCATCTTGCACCATCTGTGGTGCCACCTACTTCTTTTTTTTTTTAGTAAATGCTTTATTAAACTCTCCTAAAAAGGAGAGGGGTTTCGCTTAAGGAAAGGAGGAAGGTATATAGTGGGATAGAGAAAAGATGAGTGATGTTAGTTATTGCTATGTTAATCCGTTAGTAAAAGTGAAACATTCGTCTGTGTGTTGTCAATCTTCTTTCATCTTAACAGTTGAACAAGTCCCTGTTAGTATGTTAGAATTGTCCCAATGGTGTTTTGTTAATATTGCTTCTTTCGTTCATGCTGATTTCTTATACTCTCGATATACAGGATGAATCTTCCTCGCTCTCTCTCTGCAACATGTCAGCTCCTCCTCTGCATCTTTTACTTCCTGGTTGTTGACTGTGGGCCTTGCGCTAATGTGCCTTTTCGTAAAAAAAAAAATTAGACTTTGAGAATAGATATATCCATTTTGAACATTGAGGTTATCGCTGCCATTCTCAGCCATTGCTTTCCAACTCCATGCACGTTATTACGCTTCTCAGAGCTCAGTTCAAAGTCACAGTCTTTCACAGTTT
>NW_015163674.1:51869-53805 GCF_001447785.1 Gekko japonicus | reverse complement strand
TTTGATTCCCCACTCCTCCACTTGCACCTGGCTGGATGACCTTGGGCAAGCCGTAGCTCTGATAAGAGCTGTCCTTGAGAAAGAGCAGTTTGTGTCAGAGTTCTCTCAGCCCCACCCACCTCACAGGGTGTCTGTTGTGGGGAGGGGAAGGGAAAGGAGTTTGTAAGCCGCTCTGAGACACCTTTGGGTAGTGAAGGGCGGGGTATAAATCCAATCCTCCTCCTCCTCCTTCTTCATCTGACACATCCCTTATGCCTGCTGGAAGAGAAAGAGACCCACTCCCTCAGCTCTCCTGGAACCATGTGGGATGGGCTGAAGGGGACACAGGCATGCCTAACTGCTTCCAGGGATGATGGGAGGAGTGGTATTTCCTCAATCATGCTTAAAGGGAACATAATTTTAATATACAGATGATAGTGAATTGATGCAAGGATTGTGTAAATGCCAGTTGCACCAGTGCACATGTGCTTTCTTCCCTGATATGATCATTAATAATTTAAGCATCTTATTGGAGTCTTTCACATAGCAATGCTATTTCGTGGTAAGAAGAGAAGAAGTGTTCTACTGGATTAGACCAGTGGTCCATCTAGTCCAGCATCCTGTCTCCCAAAGTGGCCAACCAGTTCCTCTGGAGGGCTAACAAAATGGCATAGAGGCCAAGGCCTTCCCCTAATGTAGTCTCCTGGCACTGGGATTCAGAGGTCTACTTCCTATGAATGTAGAGGTTTCCTTTAGTCACCAAGGCTAGCAGCCAGTAATAGATCTATCTTCCATAAACCTGTCTAATCCCCTTTTAAAACTGTCTATGCCTGTGGCCATCACTACATCTTATGGCAGCGAATTCCACATTTTAATCACTCTCTGTGTAAAGAAGCATTTCCTTTTGTCAGTCCTGAATAGGGATGGGCACAAACCAAACCATAAAGCAAAATTTGTGGCTAATTTTGCCCTGTTCATGGTTCACAAACCAAAGTTCATGATGGGTCTACCATCACAAACTTCCATGAACTTTTAAGGCAGTTCATGGGGTTCATGCCAGAGCAGAAAGCAGGGATTTAAAGTCCCTTTAAACCTGAACCACGTTTTTGTGGTTCATGCCCATCCCTAGTCTTGAATCTACCAACTATCAGCTTCATTGGTTGCCCTCAATTCCTAGTATTTTGGGAGATACAGACAAAGTTTTATTTGCCAACTTTCTCCACCCTGTGCAAAACTTTATAAACCACCTTCCCCTCAGTTACCATGGCTGGTAGCCACTGATAGACCTATCCTCCATGAATCTATTTATTCCTGTGGCCATTATTACGTTCTCTGGCAGCCAATTCCACATTTTAATCACTCTCTGTGTAAAGAAGTATTTACTTTTGTCTGTCCAGAATCTATTGCCCATCAGCTTCATTGGATGCTCTCGAATTCTAGTTTTTTGGGGAAAGGAAAAAAAAATCTCTTTGTCAACTCTCTCCACCTCAAGCAAAACTTTATAAAACTCTATCATGCCCCCCCCCCTTTAGTAATCTCTTTTCTAAACTGAAATATCCCAGATTCTTCAGCTTTTCTTCATAGGGAAGGTGCTCCAACCCCCTAATCATTTTAGTAGCTCTCTTCTGTACTTTTTCCAGCTCTGCAAAGTCCTTTTTGAAAAACCGTGATGAGAACTGTACACAGTATTCCAAATGATACCGCACTATAGATCCGTACAGGGGCATGATCGTATCAGCCATTCTATTTTCAATCCCTTCCCTAATAATCCCCAAAATAGAATTTGGTTTTTTCACCACTGCAGCACAGTGTTGATATTTTCATTGAGCTATCTGCTACAACCCCAAGGTCTCTTTCCCCCTCCAGTCTCAGCAAATGCAGACCTCATTAACCTTTACTTGAAGTTGGGATCTTCTGTTTTCATTGCTTTTTTCATTTTTAGTTCATTGGTATTCTC
>NW_015163674.1:26433-51836 GCF_001447785.1 Gekko japonicus | reverse complement strand
TGACAATGGAACTTTCATTCTCTCTCTTAATCTGTTCTTTTCTCATAACTGTAGTGTTCTTTCCATGCCTTTCCCCCTGCACATATCACTTTTTTTTTGGCCAGGTGGTAATGATGTGGTGGCTCCCCGCTTTCAAGTTCACTGTAATCAGGGAATTTATAGGGGTCAGTTGGGTCACCAGAGGAACTCTTCCATCTGGTTGGCTCATCTGGTTGGCCGTTCGCGGGAAGGGCGGGGTAAAAATGCAATAAATAAATAAATAAATAAAATGATATAATTCAGAAAAGTCACCAGTTGGTCAGCCTCCTTGGTTGGCTGTTCATTGTGTGCAAAAAAAAAAGTAACACACTAAAGAAAGAATTAGAAGTGATTAAGGATAAGAATTAGCAACAAATTCTGATTAAGTAAATGAAATAACAAATACATGCTAATTCCTTACAACAGTTGAGTCATTACATGTGAACCTTCAAAAAATAACTTGAGGTTACCTGACTGCCACATAAAATGGTGGTGCTGAAGTGTGGGTGATGTCTTTTGAAATACAGCAAATCTTTCAAATCAGAGGCAAATGTGCTTCAGCTGCACACCAGGAGGAAACATCAGAGCTAAGGGGGCATTGGAAGATATGGAGAAAGTGCAGGGAAACCATGAAAGGCAAATGGGTGGACAATGAAGTTTTGTGGAAGCTCAGAAATAATCTACTGCAGTTGGGGGCCCAAAATGGAGCAAAAAAAATCCCTGGAAGTCATTGCCTTCATGACTTTTGACCCATAACAGCTCTGTGATTATTTATGTTGTTTCCATTATAAGCATGAGGTGGTAAGGTTAAGAGGTAGTGACTTGGGCCACTTACCTGTGTCCATGGGGGACTTGCTATTCATTCATTAATTCAAAACATAGTTACCTTGGCTTTCTATTGTTAGCATCCAAAGCAACTGAAAAAGGCTCCTAAGAGCACGTTGTACATGAAGTATAGATTATTAAAGGGTCATACCTTTACCTTCATTCTGAATCCAAAGTATTTGGTTCTAGCATTCTTCCCAAGCTTCCTGCAGTCATGACAGCCCAATGGAAATGTTCTACCCATCCAGAGACTGAGACTTGTTAAAGGAAGTGGGGCTTGGAGACTATGGGCAATTCTGCATCTAGCATTCGCTCCACATTTTCTCAACTGGGAGGGAAAAAATGCAGCTCAAAACCACATTCAAATACCTCGGGGCAACGCCTTACTGACTGCAAAGTCATGACAGCCATAAAATGAACATAAATCTATGCAGAAAGTACCATAAAATCCAGTGATCAAAGAAAGCAAAAGTGGCATGGAGTGTGGAGACTACCCTAAAATCCGATGATCAAAGGAAGTGAGAGCAGCATGCAATGCAGAGGGGAATTTTTGTTCCAACATGGGTTTGCTAAAACAGCAGAGGGAAAAGCCAATGCAGATTCAGCCCATGATGACACAATGCTAAATCATCTGAACTGCAGTGGCTCAGTCACTGGTTCCCAGGCCTTTTCTTTAAGTTTCAAAAGCTGCAATATGAGTTTGATCTACAGGATGTTTATGGTAAGGGAACTCTCAGAAAAATTCCAGGGCACATACAAGTGTTTTGTGCGTGCTCCTCTGAAACAAAACCTGAAGCAATGATGGAATGCTCCACATTATACGCATGACTGTACAACTGTATTATATAAATATAAACACAAAAATTGCAGCAAGCTGTTCCAGACAACTTCAGATGGTTCACTGCATGAAGCTTCAATAAAATTCACTTTACTCTATGTCCTCAGAGTTATTTGGAGTGCCTAGTGACCCCCAACTGGTCTGCTTGGTTTTCATCAAAGTAGTACAGCATTGGGGGACTCAGAACTGTGGCCTAACTTTCCAGTGCAAGTGTTGTAAAAGGATTTCAGAAAATTCCACAGTCCTTGTTGTGGTTGAGCAACCAAACTGCAGCATGGAAGCTTTTTAAAATTCTTTCGACATTTCATAGCACCACATGCTTTTCATTTCAATTAAAATGTCAGAAAACGCATTATCCATTTTTAGCTAGCATGAGTTGTTGCATATTCTCATTAATCAGCTATTCTTATCAACTTCATCAGATACAGATTATAATGAAAAAATATGGTGGAGGAGTATTGAGGCCAATCCTAACCAATTTCATATTTACAATTACTTTGGTTTTGAAAAAAGCTGTGGATTCTATTATTTTTAATATTAATAGATAGTGTAATTTAAAAAATGCAAAAAAGTAAAGTAAAAAGTAAAGAGCTGACCCAGCTGAGCTCTGAGAAGCAGCAGGGGACAGAGCTGCTAGAGGGGTGAGTGTTGTTTAGCTGCTTTCAGCTGAAGAGATTTAGCTGAGGGTACTGTGTGGGAGGACTTGTTTGGGAGTGTGTGGGTGAGTTTTAAGTTGTTGCAGAATCCTGGCTGCTTGAGAAAGGGTGATTGGTTGACTGTAATTGGATTGCCTGGGGGTAATTTGAATAGCTGCTGGCCTGCCCTCTGCTGGGTGAGGCTTCTGTTTAAGGCAGCACCTCGCCAGAGGCACAAGCTCTGTCTGTGGCTCTTAGCTTAGGGACTCTTAGACTAGGGGCTCTGTAAGAAGCCCAGGAAGGACCAGAAAGCCAGAGCCCTAGTCTCCTTGTGTTCCCAGTAAAATAAGTAGACTTCTACAAGGAGAACCACATAAATACAAAGGGTTTTAAAAGGGGGATTATGTATAACTATTTTTTAAAAAGCAATTATGAAGGCAGAATGCCAGCAGGGGGTTGGGGGCTATCTACTGTTTTGTGTCAGAAGCAGCAAAAGTGCCAGAACCTCACAAGATGGTGTTGAAATATGCAAGGTTTATTGTGCATAGATAAAGGAAATGACAAGAACATCATGCAGGGGGCAGCAAAGGGGACAAATAGTTAGCATAGTGAGATTAGGGACTTCCTACTGTTTTCAAATCGTCTCCTTCCTGTCTCCTGATTGGCTCAGTTGGGGTTTTTCCCTGCTCCTGCTGAGATCTCTTCTTATCTGACTTTCTCCTAGCTAGTTAGACAGACTTCTCTTTCCTCTTTCTTACAAAGTATGTTCTCTTCTTAATGAACTGACTGTATTCTTTTAACAGCTTGTGCTCCGCTTTACTGCATATCTATACTCTGCCAACAGATACCTGTAGAGTCTGTAGAAAACTGAATAGAACTGAAGACTAAAGACTCTCCAAACCACCCGGCACCCACACATAAGGACTGGTGTGTGGAGTGTTGTGCAAATGCTCATCTGCTTGAATTGCAATTTGGCCACACATAGAAAGCAGCACACTCAAACAGTAAAAAAGAAAAAGTGCTTTGTATCAAGGACTTCTGCAAATGGTTTGGGCATGCATATTCTTGCACAGCTTCTTCAAAGCTGCCTTCCCCCATTCACTCTTTGCCCAACACACCAAACTGGAAAACAACAGCAACAACAACAAACCTACCAAAGAAGGGCTTGCCTTGGCTGTCTCAGTGCCGCTAAAGGGAGGCAAACTGTATGGCTTGGCTATATCATCCCATCCGATGGTTGTTTTGCTTGCCTGACTCCCAAACTTGAGCAAATTCAGGATCATCAAGCATTTTACCCAAGATTCCACTTGCATTTCACTTGCATGTTTGCAATGCCACCCAGAACTGTGGTTCAACCAGAGGTCAATTCGGGGGGGGGATGGCGGGGGATCGCAGTTCCCCCGGGTGAGGGGCGGGGGGCGGGGCACACGACGAAGCCCCGCCCTTGCTTCCGGCCACCCTGCTTCTGGCCCTCATTCAGCCAGGAGGAGGCAGGAGAAGAGGGAGGGTAAGTTGCTTCCTCCCCGCCTCTCCCCACCCCTGCCTGCCTGGGGCCAGGGAGGGCCTTGGCGGGGCTTCCTCGCACTCCCGCCGGCCTTGCAGGTCCACCGCCGGGCCCCTAATGTCAGGGGGTGTGGCATATGCTAATGAGTTATGCTAATGAGTTCCCCTAGCTCTTTTTCTACGAAACAACCCCTGGGTTCAACCCTGTAAATTTTAAGCACATGCTTAGACACGGAATGCCTCTACCTAAGTAATATTGCTGATTACACAGGCACAAAAGAAGCACATACACTTGAAAAGTAACTGATTTAAAAAGATGTTTGACTGTCCAAGGTGAACTTGTGGTATAAGCATTCCAATAAAGTGCAAGAATTTATCAGCAGTGGATACCCAGCTAGCTGTCATGCCAAATGCTGTATACTGTGCAGTAGGCAAAACTGTTCAAAGTTTGCTTGAACTGAACTGTGAACAAATGATTAATGTCATTGTAGGAGATGCTCAACTCAAGAGGTGGCAGGCATTTCATGCCGCTTTCCCACATGTGTTATTTGCAGAAACTGAAGCATCACTCATTTGAATTGCAAAAGGTGCTGCAATGAAATTGGTCACTCGGGTGGAGCTGAACCAGTTGGTGCTCATTTTACAGCCTTAGAAGAGGGCCAAATGTGACGTCTGTCACTCTTGTAAAATTCTGCTATTTTTGGTATTGGAATCCTATTGTGTATTTTGGTCTCCTTGACTTTAGCACATTGATTTTGGCCCCTTGACAGCTGCAGGGAAACAGGAAAGTGGTAATAGTGCACCACATGAAGGGCTGAAGAAACTGAGTGTAAGCCAAAAATATGTGAATGGCCCAACACAAAGGCAGCTGTTTTTGTGGGTGAAATTGCTTTCTTGCTCTTATCAATCTTTCCCCAAAAAGTTTTCTGTCACAAGAGGTTTGGAAACATGAGGTTACTGTTTAAATAAGACTATGTACACTGCTGAGATTGGGAGAGGAGACAGAAGAGACTGAGGGAAATGAACAAAACATTTAGACATTTATATCCTAAATACAGAACTCCATATCTCCATCACTTATTCTGTTTTCATCCATTGCCTTTTCTGTCTTAAAAAATAGCAGCTTTTGAAGTTCCTGGTTGATTGAACTTTAAATATCTTATATTTGTAGGCCATTTTATAGACTTTTCTTAAGTCAAAATGTGGGATGAAAATCACTTAAATAAATGAACAGACAGTGCCAGATTTGAGATTTAACACAAATTGGCTGGGTGTTCAAAAGATGGCTCAGTTTGTTTGAACTTAGTAACATGGCAACTTAGGTGCCATACATTCCTGTTACATTTAAATATTCCAGCAATGGGGGGGGGGGGAGGAGTCTGGTGGCCAAGCATGTAATTAAGGCAAACTGGTCTGAGCAGAAATGTCTGAGATTGATTGATTCCTGTTCTACAAGTCAGACAAAAAATACCAACAATTAAAAAGAAAGAAGTGGAATTCCTAGCACTGAAGCTGGTTATCAGTTTGCCTTGGCCACATGATTTCAAATGGATCACAAGACTCATTGGGTAGCTCTTCAGTGGGTCCAGCCAATGGGGAAGTGTGCTTTCAAGCATATATTCTGGCTGCACCTCCCCCAAACCAGGCTTTTGCTTCTGGTTGCTGACCCCCCCCCTTTTAAGACATCATGGGATTAGCTGGTTCCCATTGAGCCAAGCAGGAATTTTTTTGGGCTTCCCTGGACTAGCTATAGAGGGAACCTGCTTTGTGATGTCTTGATGGTGGTTGGGCTAAATAGTGCTGGTCTTTGACTACTGAGGCCATAATTAGTTTGGCAGGGTTAAGGCAAGTTGCTCAGTGTGGAAAACACTCTGAGACACTGAGAGTGACGGAGGGTGTGTCTGGAGCAGTGCTTCACTGGCTGTGTGGATGGAATGGAGTGTCCTTGGTGCTGATCAACATCATTCTGAACCTCGTAGTGGCCATGCAGCACATGAGGGAAAGCAGCTGAGGCTGGGCACTTCTCTGCACATTGTGTGTGGGCAATGATGAACAAGGCTGAAGGAAGACACTGGCTGAATCTGGCGTCAGGGTGAATCTGCCAATAACGACAGCCATGGTCAGCCTGCCTAGCATAGCCTGCCCAATTAAATATGTTAGAATATTTAATATTATGGTATTTATAATCTTAATTAAATAAATCAGTTAAACCCCAGCTCATGTCTTTTTTGGTCACTTGGGGAAGAGGGTGTTCGCTATGACAAGCATGTTCTCTTGACAAAACTCTGTTAGCCTTTGCCTGGCTTCATTTTGTTCTCTGGGGCCAAACTTGTTCGTTATTCCAGTTACCTTTTGACTTCCTACTTTAGCATTCCAGTCCCCTATGATGACAAGGACATCTTTTTTTGGTGTTAGTTCTAGGAGTTATTGTAGGTTCATAGAACTGGTCCACTTCAGCCTCTTCTTCGTCAGTGGTTGGGGCATAGATTTGGATGACTGTGATGTTGAAAAGTTTGCCTTGGATTCGGACCAAGATCATTATGTCTTTTTTGAGACTTTATCCCATTACTGCTCTCTTGTTAACTATAAAGGCCCCACCATTTTTTCTTGGGATGTAATTGGGGCAAATGCTTTTTTTGTCCCCTGTTATGCATAACAGTTTTAACTTTTAGAATGTTCTCAATAGTGTATAATCATTATCAGTTCTTATCTTTTTCCTTTCCTTCCTTCTGTTAAAAAGCCACATAGGCTGAAACAGAGCAACCAACTTCTATTACCAGAACAATGTTGCAAAAAACCCTTGAGAACTGAAAAGTAACATCAGAATCGAAGCCAGGTAATCTGCAATTCAACAGTCACACAAGCATCAGAAATAGCTGAAAAAAGGGGCAAGAGGAATTTATTCTTGGCTTCTGGTCTCAAAGGGCAATCAAATACAATATGAGCTATAGTCTCAATCCTACTTATGGAACACTGGCAGATTCTATTTGAGTAAAGTTTCCATGAGTATCTCCCATTCAACACTGTGGAAGGTAAAGAGTGTGTGACAACATAAAGGCTCACCAAAGTTTTGGAGCCTTCAGCTTATAAAAATATGATGGTATTTTTCGATGGAAGGACAGACCAAGTGCAATGGGAAAACAGACTTGTTGAGCACGTAGCTATGTATGATTGTAATCCAATTCTGTAATACAGTCCTTTATTAATTTATACACCTCATTTGGTAGGTAGATTCACTATTGTGTCTGTTGGCAAGTTAAGAATGGACAACTTTAAGTACATTAATTTATCCCACAATTATACAAATGAGTAATTATGAATAATAGGTAGTAAGCTGTGTCCCAGTTCAGATTTGAGAATCTTAATGCAATATTTTAGGGCTCTGATCCAGAGACACATTTAGGGGTGTCTGAAATCATACATAAAAAAAATACAGTAGCATCTTATTAAATGTATTGGTTATAGACCCAATCCCTTCAATCCAAATGGCTGCAACATATAACAGCTGTGGTTTAATCTTTGCCACATAGGCCTCCATGGCTGCCAGGCTATACTGTCCTCCATCTGTAACAACTAAATGAGAAATGGCTGCAGCTGATTGACTTGCCAGTTTGGTGGAATGTGAAATATAGGGGTACTGTGAAATAAGAGAATGGACTAGGATCCCCAGGTAATGATATTGGGAGACCTGTTCAATTGGTCTTCCATGTATTTCCCAATGGTATATGTATTGAAGAGATTGAAATATGAAAACCAGTTTTATTATAGTTTATAGAAAGTTTCTTCTCCTGACAATAGTTGGGGAAAACCTTCAACATTTTTCTGAGGCCAATAATTGATATTGATAGGACTGTATTGTCCTCATAGAACAGAACTTGTATACTTTGATTATTCAGTGATGGAGAAAGAAAGCTTGAATCCAAGAGATGATTCTTCAGATCATTTAAATACAGACTGAATAATTGAGGAGCAAGAGCACAGCCCTGCTTAACTCCATGTTGCAGTTGAATTTTCTTTGATAGCTTTCCTTTTTCTCCACATCAAATATAGGTATGCGAGTCCAAATAAGGATTACAAATCAAGGCTAATAGCAGCTGATCAATGGAGATTTGCTCTAATTTTCTCCAAGAGGCGTTCCAAATGGTATAAAAATATCCATTAAGATTGATGATGTATAAAGCCAGAAACAACTATAACTTTTATATAGGCTAAAGGGATTAAAAGCATTCCAGATTGGGTTTGTTGCGTTGACTTTCCAGTCTGTATTTTGTTGGAATTTGTCTCTAGCTTGATCTGTGACTAATTTGCCTGGTGTGTCGAAGTCATAAAGTCTTGGCCAGCTCTTGTGGTGGAGTTATTTTGGAGGGTATTTGCAGGGCAAAGGAGTCAGGTGTGGCATGAGAACAGGCAGAAGCAGGCTGATTGAATTTTAGCCAGAACTTAAGTGCTGTTGGGCACTTTACTCTGCTGTTTTATCGTAGTCCTGTCTAACAACCTCCCTGATTATCTCAACCTGTAACTTTTACTTTTTGACTTTTACTCCTGAAGCTGACATTTCTCCTCTCTCTGGTCCTTTCTGCACTTAGATCTCATCCCTGGTTTTATCAGAGTTCAACTTGTGACACAATACCTTGCATTTATCCCTGGTTATAACAGCATCCGTTTATCCTGGGACATGTGTGGGGTGTAAACTGGAGTGACCTCAATGTAATGTGGAAACAAAAAATACCCCGAGATAATTACAGGGGTGAACTCATGTGTAGCGTAGAATGTAAGTTTGGGGACAGGATTGAACCAGGATTTGAGGTCTAGTGCGGAAAGGACCTCTGATGCTCCTCCTTCCTGCCTTCCTTAGTTGAAACACCTTCCACTGGCAAAGCTTCCTCCCCATGCAACAACAGGAAGACTTGCTTCTGACTTCCCCTGCCTCTTTCCCAGCTTGGGAAATCAAACTTAGTTTCTTTTATAAGCAGGGGACCCACAAGGACTTTCAGGGAGCATCTCATTTTCTCCTCCTCCAGTATTTCCACTTTCCCTTCCCTCAAAGCCACCATAGTCTCTTGCCCATTTCTGCTTTTCTCCTTCCCACCTACCAGTGAACCTATCTTGATCTACTCCCTGTCTTCAGCTTCTCCTTCTTCATGTCACCAGCAGCCTCTTTCTGGGAAAATTCTGGCTGAGTTGTGTGGTGTTGATCACCAGGCCCAGTTGCTTGCCGGAGACCCCACAAGGATTTGCAGGGGGTACCTAACTTTCTCCTATATCCTCATCTTTTCATTCTTCCTTCTTACTCAACAGCCAACTTACTATTTATCTGCCTCCCATCTCCAGCTATATTTATTATTTATTTACTTCATTTATACCCTGCCTTTCTTCCCAATGGAGACTCCAAGCAGCTTCCATCATTCTTCTCTCCTCCATTTACCCTCACAACAATCCTGTGAGAACATGTGGCAGGTACAAAGACACCCAGTGAGCTTCCATGGCAGAGTGGGGATTCGAACCTGAGTTTCCCAGATCCCAGTCTGAAACCCTAACCACTACAGCACACTGACTTTCACAGGGTGGCTACTGTTAAACAGTACCAAGCAGCCAGATCTAGGTGGGTCATTCAAAGTCAGGTGATATCAAATTGCCTGGTGGTTGTTGTCAGGCCTGGACCTGATGAATTCACCCTCAAAAGCCAAAACTGCCTTGGAAAGACCCTGTGCCCTACTCCTGCCTTTTACTAACAGAAACCTTGGCTTGAAGGCTGGTAATATTGTTGTGGAAGCCTAGAAATGGCCACAGAAGGCACTCATGTCTTAAAGCACTGGCACTGTTTCTATTATTGGGGGAGGGGGGCAGGTGACTCTCCCAGTCCTGTTCCACATTCTTTCTCTCCTGATTTTCCTATAATGCTGCTTGAATCATGGCCAGACTCCTTTTTGGCACCTTACCAAGTGATTCCTCTTGGAATTCCCAATCCTCTGGTTAGTGTAGGTCTGAAGTGTATTTGGATAATCAGATACTTGAACACTCATAAGTAGGGTTGCCAGCCTCCAGGTGGTGCCTGGAGATCTGCTATTACAGTGGCTCCCTGGACAGTTGAGATCAGTCCCCCTGGAGACAATGGCTGCTTTGAAGGGTGGATTCTATGGCATTATATCTTGTTGAGGTCCCTCCCCTCCCCAAACCCCATCCTCCCCAGGCTCCACCCCCCGAATCTCCAGATATTTCCCAATGCAGAGCTAGAAACCCTACTCATAATATCTCGAAGATATTGGTCCCTGCCACACGGGGGGGAAAGGGACGGGCTGAAGTGCGGCTTTTGAAAGCCGCACCAAAAGAAACATGCTGTGGCGGGTTCACATTGATCCCCTGAGCCGCGGCGCATTCCCTCCCCGGCACGATCAGATGCCGGGGGAAGGGACGGAGGGGAATGGGAGACTGCCGAACTGCACATGTCTGAGCATGCGCAGTTCAGGCAGGAGCCGGGGATGTGCCGGCAGAAAGACGGGCCGACGATCCCACAGCCGGCCTTGATGCGGGCGGCCTGAAAGAACCACCTAGGTAGGTGGTTCATTTTTGATGCGTCTCTTCGGGGGAAGGGCCAGATCGGGGACGGGTGTGAAACGCTGGCCAGATGTTGCTGTGGGATCGTGCCCGTTTGCTGCGGCCCCGATCCGGCCCACTCCCAGCCCAAAACCCCTCGTGAGAACAGGGCCATTGTCACTCAGAAAAGGATAATTAATACCTCGCTTTGTTTTCTTTGCTGTCTCTCTTTTCTTTTCCTCTTCTGAGCTTCACATTGCACAAGGGGGTTATGTTGGAACAGGAACTATGTACATGTATTGTAGTGTTACAGGTACGGTGGATATTTTAATATTTTGTGCTGTAATGCATTTGAATATTACTTTAGTGGCATGCCTGACCCCTGTTCCCCCTCAATATACTACCTTGATTTTTCTTCTACATTTCAGCCTCCATTTTCCTTTTCACCTTTGTTTCAGAGCTTTGTGTTTTAAGGATTCCCTAGAAGGGTAATTAAGTGATTTCCTTTAGCCAGATGTTGAAACCTAAAGCTGCAGGAGTGAGACGTGGTGGAAGAGAGGTTTCTCTCTTGCGCTTGGCTTCTCCATCTGGACCCAAGTAAGACGGAGGCTCCATTCATACAGACATACATCTATCATACTCATGTCTTTTCAAGTACAGATGTCTAACAGTTTGCACAAGAATGTTATATTTTGACTCCAGATCCTGTGGCGAGAAAGACAGGGATGTGAAGGGAGACATTTTCCCCAGGACTCTCTCTACAGTGATTTATGGCTTTGATTTAGTGAGATTTACGGGAGCTGTTATTCATGGTCTGGAGGTACCTATACAAGAAATGTGTTCTTCAGTATACAGTTATTTTGGCTAACAGACCTTAAGCAGGTTGTCACTGTTTACTGCTCATCTCAAAGGAAACCTGTACTACTGTGTGTAGAAAATAGTAAGTCAGTCAACCAGATTTTATACAAAACCTCTTTCATACATAAGCACACATGCACATAAAAGAGAGGCCAGTATTCACGCTGCTCAAGGAAAGCAAGCCAAGATTCAGTCCTTTCCAAAATTTCAAGGCTTCTTTTAATAATAGTAAACATCTGAAAAACTATTACAGTACATCTATGCTGGAAGATTTAAAGGGGAGGCCAGGATCAGGTGCACAGATCCCCTTAAGGGGATAGAACACTATAGCAATTGAGCAACCTGTATGTTATCTTGAAATCAACATCAAGACTGTGCTTGGGATAAACACAAAAGAAACGTGATTTATAAGGAATTTGAGGTTTTGCTGTGTGGCCCATTTGATTGCCTTCTGGGTTAGCCTTTTAAAGAGGCAGTACGCAACAGTGGTGACAGGAACTAGGCAGCTGGTGGAATGGCTAGAGGTAATGGATTACAGTACAGTAGGCAACAGTGCAATCAGTGCCTCCTCAATTGCAGAAAAGGTTGCCAACACTGGACTGGGAAATTCCTGGAGATTTTGGGGGTGGAGTCTGGGGAGGGATGGGCTTAGGGAGGAGAGGGACCTCAGCAGGGTATAATGCCCTAGAGTTCACCCTCCAAAGCAGCCATTTTCTCCAGGAGGACTGATCTGTGTAGTCTGGAGGTCAATTATAATTCTGGGAGATTTCTGGGCCCCATCTGGAGGTTGGCAGCGCTAACAGAAGATAAGAAGAAGAAGAAGAAGAGAGAAGAGATTGGATTTATACCCCGCCCTTCACTACCCAAAGGTGTCTCAGAGCGGCTCACAAACTCCTTTCCCTTCCCCTCCCCACAACAGACACCCTGTGAGGTGGGTGGGGCTGAGAGAACTCTGACACAAACTGCTCTTTTTCAAGAACAGCTGTGCCAGAGCTTGTGACTGACCCAAGGTCACATCAGCAGGTGCAAGTGGAGGAGTGGGGAATCAAACCCGGTTCTCCCAGATTAGTGTCCACACACTTAACCACTATACTAAACTGGCTCTCCTACACCAAACTGGCTCTTGCCAGTTAGCAATAATACTAAGATCTGTTCCATCTGACATTGGGACTGCACTTCATTTACAGTGGCAAATTAGCAATCTTAAAAACCAATGTAAATTAGCATTCTTAAATAGAAAAGGATGATCATACACCATTTGGTATGAATGTTGTCTAGATTCACTAGTGTCAGTATCAGCAAAAACTGACTAGTGTGAAATTGTATCAGGTTAAAATACAGTGCGAATGAGTTCAATGTGGGGGTCAGCATCAGCAAAAAATGTGAGTACAAGACTCAGCATCCAAAAATACACACTAGAAGACAAAACCCTTTCCATTTCCTTAAAGAGAATCTCCTTAACACTTAAATACTACTCTACTAAGTCTATAAGCTCCAGAGTCAATGTCTGTCTTTCACAAGGAATAGAGTATGCTTTTGCTGGCAACGCCGTATGCGAAGGGAACTGGGAAGGAGGTGACAGCAACTTAACCTTTCTTCCAAGCTAGGAGTCCAAGCCAAGGCAATACAAATGGGACCTTTGCAGAAAAGCTTGTGCAGCTGCAGAGCACAGACCTTTTCCTGGCCCCTTGGTATGAGGATCCTGTTATTCTGCCTGCAAGGAGAGAAGCAACAGGCCAACAATAGGAAGGTTTGTAACATGCTGAAGAAATACATTCCCCCCCCCCTTTTAAAAATGTGTTTGCTTTTAGTCCCACTCCCCTCCTCACCGCCTCCAGGCAGCACGATTACCCAGCACCGTATGGGCTTCATTAAGCCTTTCTCAGTGCAAGCTTCAACAGTTTTCTGGCACAAGGTCCAAAAGGAACCCAGGAAAGGGTAAAGTGCAGCAACAAAATGGAAACCTCCATTTGCTTCCCGTTGGCCGGCCTCTCAGCAAGGTGCTTGGCTCGTATTTTGAACGTCGCATAAAATATCACTTTTTGGAATAAAAGCTTTCTAATGATTTTTCCTCTAAATATGAATAATAACCAAGGACAAAGAATTATCTTCTGGGAGGGGGGAATGTATGCTTCCTCCATGCTGACTGCCTTGCCCCTTTTCCTTCCTACAAGCCTTGGGTGCATCCACTGAGGATCTCAATTGACCTCCTTTTACACTATTACTGGTGGTTAGAAACAATCAGTACATCAGGTTGTAAGTGCCTTTTGCAATGTGGATCCAACTAGATGATACATGTGACTCCAGTCGGGTTGGGGGTCCTCCAATTTGACTCATATCACATTACCAGCATCAGGGCACTAATGTTGTTAAACACTGGCCCCGGTCACACGGGCCGGATATTGCGGGGGGGAGGCATGGCTGTTTGCCCCGGAGCGAACTACCACGCGGCAGCCAGATCAAATGTCCTGCCCGACGTCCCGCCGATGTCCCGTGGTTTGGGGAAGGTGCCGATCATACCTCATTCCTGCGGCGTGGCAAAGAAGCGGTGCCATGGGGGTTATGTTGTTTTGTTTAACCCAAGTGTTCGTATACGCTGTTGGGTGCTTGTGCGCACCCATGGAGACTTGACCAAAAAAACCAACTTTTCGCGACGGGACATGGGCAGGGGCCGGATGCCATGAGCTAACACCGGAAACGTGATCTGACGCCTGCCCTTGCCCCACGGTTTCCGGAAACTAGTACCTTGGAGGTACTAGTTTTTTACAGTGCATCTTCGGAGTGAAGCCTCGGGTGAGCCACGGGAGCTCTACGCTTCCCAGATGTGGCGGGGAGATTGCGCCCGGAAAATCTGCCTATCTTCCGTCTCTCTAGCGTGCCTAATGCTCCGTGTGACCAGGGCCACTGTGGCTTGTGCATGGAACATGGATGGAGGAGGAACTTTAGCCTTCCTGTGCTGTTTTCCTGAGCTGAAATATCCAAGGGTGGGCCTGTTTTCTCTTCTGCAGGGCTCCACGTGTACTGGCTTCAGCAGTTGGGACCCCTGACCTGACTCATGTCACATGTTCTGTGTCTCTGTCTCTTTCCATCTGGCTCATTTAGCCATGCAGATGATCCACAGCCCTTCTAGCTATCATTGTCTAATTTACTCTGATACTGTAAACTATCATACTAGCCTTGGCCTCAAGGAATTTACAGCTTTGTTCTTGTCTACTGGAGTTCAGCTTTGATCCTAGAATCCGAATTACAAAGCTTGCAAGCAGCATTATTCTGTGGCGATTCAGAAGCTTGCCAGACCCTTTCTGGGGGGGAAAGTCTCAACACTGCACTACAAACCAGATGCAAATTGTGTCTGAAATGGTAAAGGAAATGGTAAAAGAAAAATCTGTTAGCCTAACTTACCTTGCAGGGTTGTTGCGAGGATATAATGGAGGAGGGGAGGAGGATGTAAACCACTTTGGGGTCCCCATTGGGGAGAAAGGCAGGGTAAAACAAATTAAATAAATAATAAATTGACAGCCAACATAGTTTGCATAGGTTGCGAGGAAAGGTGTCTCTGCCCTTAGGCAGATGGGGTAGGGGAAATTGAGAGTTGGAGTAAACTAATTGAAAATTGAAAACGCTAAAGCATTACTATGGTACTTTTTTAAAAAAAAGAAAAGAAAAGACAATCCTTCTGTTTTTAATCACTTGTTTTGCCAGCTTTGCCAACGTACCTTAAAAGCTCAACTTGTATTCATGAGTCAGAGGTGATTTTATCCTTGGACTTTTCTTTTAATGCTGGGATGCACTTGGCCAGGCAACAGGAATGGAAAGCTCTTTGTATGATGAAAGCTGGAGATTACTTGTCACTGGATGTTTTCTGAGCACATTCAAGTGCTGAAGTCTTTCTCCTACCCGCAGGCCCTTTAAAAGACTTGGAGAGCCCCCCAAGGGCTGAATGCTCATTTGAGATTGACTGTTCCCTGGATTACTTCTTCATGACATATGTTTACCTGTCTGGTGGCTCTACTTTCAAATGACATTTGGGAGACACTGTAGTAGATACCAATAAGGGGAACGGGACAGTCCAATGTAAATGATTCTGCTACACTACCATACCCAGGGCTATTTTTGGCCAGGAACGCACAGGAACGGAGTTCCGGCTGGCTCCCAAGTTGGCCACACCCAGCAGGAACTCATTAGTATAATAGGCCACACCCAACAGCAGAAACTCATTAGGATTGGCTACATTAGGGGTGTGTGGCCTAACATGCAAAGGAGTTCCTGCTACAAAAAAAGCCCTGGGTTTTGACCACAAACAAGGTAGACAGAATAAGAAGCAAAAGATGGGTGTGGCTGGATGACCACACTTCTGGTAACATGGGAATGCGGTTTAATATGCTAATGAGCGGTGCAGTCAGGGGTGTGGCCTAATATGCTAATTAGTTCCTGCTTCGGGGTGTGGCCTATTATGCTAATGAGTTCCTGCTGGACTTTTTCTGCAAAAAAAGCCCTGACCATACCTATTCAGGAATATAAATCTGCCCCAGCTCTACAACAGTTAGTATTCTGTGTTCCAGACCCACGCTCAGTGAACTGACCAGTAAGTCTCATATTTTGGTGCATCACGATCAACTAGTATAACTCACCTCATTTAATAGAATTTCAAGTGCCTTCCATGTAGGCTTGCCTCCAGTTCCTTATTTTAAGGAAATGTTCCTTACTTAGTATTAATATTAACAATACATCTGGAAAGGATACTCCTAAACTGCAAACAGCAACTTTAATAAATTACCAGGATGATGTATTCTAACAAAATATAATTAATGTTCTGTATCTGACACACACAGAATCTCATTTCTTACAGCCTCACAAAGCACTCCTTATTTTAGAGCTATTTGGATGGCAACCCAAGACTCCACAGGGGAAACAGATGTCTTTTGGCCAGTTGAAAATGCAGTGGTTTTTCGAACAGGAGTTAGTGGATTTGTTTATTTTCAATGGGTTTTTAATTGCATTGGAAGTGTGTTTGTCCATCAGTACCCCATAGTGGAATTTATTTTAGTGGGTTTCCTGATTGTTTAGACATTTCGGGACCTCAAGTAAGTGGGCTTCTGAAAAAGAAAAACCGGCAACTTGTATCAACACCTTGATTTAACAACAATTGTATTTGTTGCTCCTCCTGGCTGGTTTGATGGCTCCATCACCCTGCATGCCAGGTCCAGGTTGGGAAACACCTGGAGATTTTGGGGGTGGAGCCTGAAGAAGGTGGGATTTGGGGAGGGACCTCAATGGGGTATAATGCCATAAAGTCCACCTTCCAAAGCAGCCATTTCCTCTAGGTGAACTGATCTCTATTGCCTGGAGATCAGTTGTAATAGTGGCCGATCTCTAGTCACCACTTGGATGTTGCCAACCATAACCGTAGCCTGCTGGATAGTCTGGAGATGAGCTGTAATCCCAGGACTGATCTCTAGTCACCACTTGGACGTTGCCAACCATAACAGTAGCCTGCTGGATGATGTCAGAATTTGGTAACTGCAATCCCCCTCTCTCTTTAGCATCACACATAATTTTCATCTTAATTCTAGAATTAAGGAAGCCACTCTGAGACTCTTTAGGGTAGAGTTTACAAAGGAGTTTGGGGAGGGGAAGAACTTCAGTGTCCACCTTCGGCCTCCAAAGCAGCCATTTTCTCCAGGTGAACTGATCTCTGTCTCCTGGAGATCAGTTGTAATAGCAGGAGATCTCCAGACACCACCTGGAGCCCTACAACAAACTGTGAATTTAAGGAAGTTCTTTAACTTTTCAGTGCAGGAAAAGTCTATTCTCATTACTTCTGTTCTGAAAAGTCTGAATATTGGGAGCAGTGCACTAAATAACATTTTTATACGCGTTGATTCTCATCATGCACATTAAGGTGTTCTCTCCTTGTTACAGATAAGCCTGAAACAACTAATTTTTGAAAAGTTTAATGTGCAAAATAATGACTTCGAGAAATTTCCAAGCAATTCATTAAAATATCAGTGAGCTAATTATTGTGTTAGAATCTCCCAGGCTGTGCCTGTTGAGGAAACCTTTAATTACCTGCAACCTATCTGTACAGGCCTTTGCCCACCCAAGCCTGTCCAGGAATGGGAAGGAATCCAGTACTTTTCAGTACATTAAACAACAAACCACGAGATGATCTATATCCTCTCTGGTTTTCGGAACAATATGCCACCAGAACCTCTTTTCAATAGTCCCTGCCTTTCCTAAGGGAGAGATTCAATATGCCACCAGAACCTCTTTTCAATAGTCCCTGCCTTTCCTAAGGGAGATATTCAAACCCTTAGTGGGACAGAACACACTAGCAACTCAATCTAGAGATGCCCACTTTTACTCTCCAATAGTAGCGTATATGGGGAGCGTTTAGGCCACAGGATTTAGCCTTGGAATTCAGTTACACATCAAAGACATATTTAGCAATAAGAGAGATCTTTATTTAGTACAGAGCTTAGCATAGACTACCAGAGATTACAAAAATAACAAAGGCTAGGGCTGTTTGCCTTAGTTAAACATTAATGATTCATAGTTACTACGCCAGGAGGATTCCTCAGTCCAAGATAGTCCAAGTACCAGGGGATTTTGAGGAGAAATCCCATCTTTGCACAACCATGTGCTCCAGTTCACAAAGCAACTCTTTGTCTCTCAAGAGGCAGCATTTTCAGGTGCAATAAAACAAACTGACAGAGGAGGAAGGGAGAGCTAAGCAAGAAGCTCACTTCCAGAGGGATCAATCAATTATAGCTCAATTCCAGTCATAAATTAGCTGTGGCCATCAGCCAATTGCGAGTGGGCATGGTTGTGCCCAATTGTTGGTTGCCATAGCTGCAACACAGGAATGGCTAGAAGTTTGGAGCCCCTCCTGCAGTCATCTGACCCCAAACTCCAGCTACTTCATGGTCTACGTGACTAGTCGCACGTGGGCCAGAAAGTGTAGCCATGAGGTCTGGCGTTTGGCATGAAAGTGTGAAAGAATGTTGGTTTATGGCATGGCTATTGAGGCCATGTAGCCCCCACCATTTGGCTTGCAACAGGAAACAAGACACAGCATGTTATCAAAAGACATCACTGGAGAAGGCATGTGGATATAGAAAGCAGAAAGCAATTTTTCTATACACTATCCAAGCTAGGAATGACTATTCTGCAGTATGGTTAGAGTGTACCTTCTGAAGATTGTCCTCTAATCTCTTCCTCTGAGAGAGAGCCAGCCACAAATCCCAATAAATTAAGTACCACTTCATTAAAATTTCCTTCCTCAGGATCAAGTTTTGTGGCAGCATCTCAGTAGGACAAATAACCTGTGATGGAATTGCTCCCTGGCAACTTTATGTTATTGGTGAAAACCAGCCCCTTTACCACAATGCAGAGGGAAACATTTAAGCAAACAAAGCATCGAGAAGATTGACTGGAGAGATAGGAAAGAGCCTTTTGTGATCAAAGTATAATTGTCTTAATTCATCATGTTTAATTTGCACTAAACTGGGGATAGAGTGAGAATGGCATAACAAATTACTACTGCAATATGCCTAACAAGCTTGGAATTCAGTCATTCCTCTTAGGAAAGGGTGGGCATTAATGAACACTATGCACCCCCACATTCAACTACTGGCAAGATTTCAGCAAATGCAAAGCCTAACACTTACAGGCAAGATTCCTCCCAGCAGTGCTCATTGTGTCAAAGTAACTTAATTGCAAAGAAAGGATTTGTCTAGCAGGTGTTTCTATTCGCAGTAATGGACAGATTCTTTACTTGAGACATAAAGGCTGGAATCACATACTGTGTTTTCTCGTATAACTTTTGTCCTACTGAAATCAAGGTTAGGTCCAGTTGAAGAAGAAGAAGATGAAGAGGAGGAGGAGGAGGAGATTGGAGTTATACCCCACCCTTCGCTACCCAAAGGAGTCTTAGAGCGGCTTACAAACTCCTTCCCCTCCCCACAAGAGGCACCCTGTGAGGTAGGTGGGGCTGAGAGAGCTGTGACAGAAACTGCTCTTTTTCAAGATCAGCTGTGCCAGAACCATGGCTTGCCCGAGGTTATCCAGCCAGGTGCAAGTGGAGGAGTGGGGAATCAAACCCAGTTCTCCCAGATTAGAGTCTGCACACTTAATCACTACACCAGACTTGCTCTGGATACTGGATGCTAGCTCCTGGAAAATAGCCTAGTTGGTTGAGGCCTTGGGCTTAACTGGAGCAGGAATTGTTATCAGTCACACACATACACAGCTCCCAAGTTGTCCTGGTCCTATATGTATCCCAAGTGGTCTCTGAGTACATATCATGGACCTACAGTCACCAGTGTGGTTGATGGAAGCTGACCTGTATAGGCAGCCAGTCAGTGGCACCCCAGTCCAGCACTTGCTGGGATGAATTTCTGGGATAATGCATAAAATTCTGCCTCAGTGAAGAAATATCCTAAATACTGAGCTATTCCAAAAGATGGATAAGATTTTCTTGTGGGTGGTGGGGAGAATTGTTCAGAATCCCACATACTCCTGAAAGTTGCTTCATAGAGTGCTAAACCATGGGATTAGCTGGATCCATATTTAGAACCCTGAAAAATTATCACTGCTTCAATAGTGGATTTTTTTTTAGTAGCCCTTACTTTTGTGCCTTAGGAAAAAAAATATTATTCTGGAGATGCTACTCAATCACAGAATTTGCCTACAGTAATTTTGACACAGGCAGATGTGGTTTGTTCAGCCTACAGCTAATGATGCCAAAATACTTATAAATACTTTTTGTCCTAAATTGGAAATACTTTTGCCCTAAGTGGCATGACAGCAGCTAAAGGGAAGGTCCCTGCCACATGAGGGACAAAAAGAACGGGCAAAGTGCGGCTTTTAAAAGCTGCACCAAAATAGGCACGCGACGGTGGGATCATACAGATCCCGTGAGCTGCAGTGCAATTGCTCCCCGGCACGATCAGATGCCGGGGAGACCGGGGAGGAAGCCACAGGAGGCTGCCGAACTGCGCATGTCTGAGCATGCGCAGTTTGGCCAGGACCTGGGGATGCGCTGGCGGAAGAACGCCCCGGTGATCCCACGGCCAGCTTTGATGCGGCCGTTCGGAAAGAACCACGTGGTTCTTTTTTGCTGTGGATTATCGCCAGAAGGGCCGGATCAGGGACGGGCGTGCAATGCTTCCCAGATGTTGCGGTGGGATCGCGCCCGTTTGCTCCGCCCCCGATCCGTCCCTCTCCCGGCCTTAATCCTCTCGTGTGACCGGGGCCGAAGAAACAAAAGACCATTGGATTTTGAACATAATTGCTTAAGTCAAAATAATTGATTTGTCGGCTCCTACCTGGTGGAAGGAGCTCCCGGAGGAGATCAGGGCCCTGCGGGACCTTTCTCAGTTCCACAGGGCCTCCAAGATGGAGCTCTTCCGCCAGGCTTTTGAGTAGGAGTCGCCGCCGCCACTACCACCACCGTGCGACTGCAGAGCAGTTCCGCCACGGCGGGCTGACTGGCCAGATGAAACATCGTGGCCCATGGCATCCCCCCCCTTTTTTGACCCCATTGGGATATGCAATAGGGAGTAAGTATTGTAGTCATTTATGTATCCTGTGAGATGTGCATTTTTGCCTATACTGTTTTAACTGTTGACTTTTACTGCACTTGTGCCTTAATTGTTTTAACTTCTTGTATTTTTATCGCACTTTTGTGCCTGTGTAAGCCGCCCTGAGCCTGCGTGCGGGGAGGGCGGGGTATAAATGAAATAAAATAAATAAATAAATAAATAGTTCTGAAAGGTTTTACAGCTGAACCTTTAGGTATAATCTTTTTTTGCTACTGACTTTTTTATTTCTGCTATATGACTTTCGCTTATGTATGACTAATCACATAGCAACAATAATTTATTAAGACCTTTATAAAGAGTTGATAAGGGAGAACAGAGCCCTTTATACCCAAAGGTTGATGGGTTTAATTTCTATAGAATGGAACAAAAACAGGTCCATATGGGGAGAAAATTACTTCCTGAACACTAACAGAATTTTAGGAGGCCAGTTCTTGTTTCCTGGTGCCTTAACTTGTTGCACAGTTAGCTGATGATTGGCAGTGAAACATTTGAATAGATTTCACTGAAGCTCATTGTGTATGAGGTGAAGTGTCTGTAGAAGTGAAGTATTTGTAGAGCTGGTTCACATATGCAAGCCATCTAGGGTTACCAGGTCCCACTGAGCAGCTGGCAGGGTGGGGGTGCACTTACCAGGAGCAGGGAGGAACACCCGGCATTTCAACGATGTGCCTACGTGACCTGGAAGTGATGTGGGCATGTCGGGGACATTGCGGGGGGGCGGGGGGTGATGCTCTGGTTTTGGGGCAAAACTCTACCATAGAGTGGGACTTGTAACACAGCTTATTTCATGTTCTCAGCATTCTGAACTCTTTTTAAAACCTGGACTCTGGGGAGAAAATGGTTGATGTAGGACACATTCTGAGAGCAGAGCATATGGCCCCAGGAAAATTCAAGGGCTCTGTAAGATGTCAAATAGCGCTGGGAATATTAAAAAGAACACACACACCCCAGCAAGAAGCAGCTAATAGGACTTCCAATGGTCACAATAAATGCTCAAAGAATATAAGAGACCTGTTGGATCAGAGCAGTGATCCATCCAGCATAGTCCAGATCTGGAGGGTCAACAAAGAAACCTAAAGTCTATGTTGCCTTCTAGCTAGGGTTGCCAACCCCACCCCCGCAGTTTGGCAGGGGTCCCCCATTTTTTGGGGGGCTCTACCTGCCGCCGGCCAGATGGCCGGCAGGGGAAGCCCCACCCCCAACACCCACAGCCTCCCTTCTCTCTTGAGAGAGAGAGGGGCGGCTGCCTTTAAGTGCGTGGAACCCGTGTTTCCTCCCAAGCCCGATCTCTGCTTGAGATCAGGCTCGCAGGGAAATGCCAGCTTCGTGCACTTAAAAGGGAAACACAGCGCTTTGGTCTTAAAGGGGAAATGCCGGCTCCTGCACTTAAAGGGGAAACAGCAGCTCCTTTAAGTGCAGGGAACTGGTGTTTCTGGAGATCTGGTGTGCATGCGGGTGTGGGGGGGTGGCGGACGTCCCCAATGTGATGTCATCACATTGGGGATGCCCTGCCCCCTCCAGGAACGCCCCCAAAGTCCCCCGCTGGGGGTGGAAGATGGACTTGACCACCCTACTTCTAGCATTGGTTTTCAGAGTTTTACTGCCTTTGCAAATGGAGGTTCCCTTTGGACATCATAGATAGCAGCCATTGAGGGATCTATACTCCATGAATTGTCTAATCCGCTTTTTTTAACCACCTGTGCTAGTAGCTACTGGCAGTAAATTTCACAGAGATAATGGACATCTACTAGAAAAGGATGTATACATGTTAGATATGGAGATAAATTATATACTTCTTGTTTTATGATTTCCTGCTTCAATGAAGGTCATAAGAATTAAAAAGAAAATGTAGGCTTGCCAAACTCCAGGTGGGGCCTGGTGAGCTCTTGGAATTACAAGTGATCTTCTCCAGACTACATAGATCCGTTTCCCTGGAAGAAATGGCTGCTTTGGAGGGTAGACTTAGTGGCATTATAGCCTGCTGAGATCCCTCCCCTCCCCAAATGAGGAGGCTCCACCTGCAAATCTCCAGGAATTTCCCAATCTGGAGTTTGCAACTCTATATGGAATTCAGTCTGATTTCCCAGCAGCACTGTGATCACAACATTAAGGAGGTTTTAATGGTATAGTAAAGCTTGGATCACCAAGAAAAGTTGCTGGGGCGAGGGCAGGTGGGAAATTCAAATGTAGTATGATTCATCTGACAGGTATCCATCAGGTCAATAGGGTTTTTTCCCCAGCCTTTGGGCAAGAAGCAGAATTGAATAGCTTTTAATTTTAGTGGGGTTTTTTCCAGTTTCACTTGACGACTTCTGTAGGTAGACTTGAGTGATAAATTACTTAATTTTTTGACAAGCACTACATATAAGTGAACTTCAGAAGCTCATATGAGATAAGTATCCTGACAAGGAGCTGGAAGATTAGTTGATTGGTCATGTGCTCTGGCAGGCTTTCAGACTTGGAATGAAAGGGGGGGGGGAGAAGTCCTGCGTGGTTGCTAAGCAGTGTTATATGGTTTGCTCACTAGGTGGCTGTATCATTAATTCTTGCTATTGGGACTTTCAAAGACACTTTTATTGGGATATAATGAAAAAGTCAAACACATATCAAAATTACATTTGTTACATATCCTTTCCACCTTCCCCCCTTCCCCCCCCTTCTTAGGCTTCCCACAGTGCTCCAACCTCCAGCCCATGTCTTAAATTCTATTATTTACTACTTCCACCTTCCTTTCACATCTATAGGTAACTTCTTTTTCAATTTTCGTTCTTATATGTTATATATTTATCTCTATTCTATTAACCTTTATATTTCAATAGTTATCAAAGCAAATCAAGTTGTCCTTCACATCCCAGTACTTCTCTAAATAGTCTTTCAGATCTTTCCAATCTGCAAAGAATTCTCGCTATTGGGACTGAGTAGGGAGTTCCTGTTTCTTCTGATATATAAAGAAGATGGCTACCATCCTGACTGGTGGTTGTTTTTTTTGAGGAGTCCATGATGACCCTTGGATCTCATAGGTTCTTAGAATCAGTACAAAGTTTCTGTCCCCGTTTGAGACACTTGATCACTTCTTGCGAGCCAAACAGTGTCTTTTTTTAAACTGCTGCAGATAAATGTTTTGTTTCATTTATACAACACCTTTCTACCCAATGGGGACTAGAAGTGGCTTATACCATTCTCTTCTTCTCTATTTTATCCTCAGAAGAGCCTGAGGGGCAGGTTAGGCTGAGAGGGCGTGGATGGCCCAAGGTCACCCAATAGGGCTGCCAACCTCCAGGTGCTGGCTGGAGATCTCCTAAGATTACAACTGATCTCCAGGAGACAGAGATCAGTTCACCTGGACAGAATGGCCACTTTGGAAGACGGTCTCTATGGCCTTATACACCACTGAAGTCCCTCCTCAGGCTCCACCCCCCCCCCAAATCTTCAGGTGTTTCCCAACCTGGAGCTGGCAGCCCTATCCCCCAACAAGCCTCTATGGCAGAATGTGGATTTGAACCTGGACCTTCCAGCTCCTAGTCTGACACCCTAACCCATAGACAATGCTGGCTCTCCCTCTACACTTACAGTCAACCTGGAACCAACTGGGAAGCATCGAATGGCATCATATTTCTGTCCCTGTATCCATCCTTGTATAGAACCTCCAAGCTTTTCCTTCTTTGAGTTTTAAAAAAGAAGAGTGGAAAACCACATGACACACCATTGCCCTTTGCATACTAGTCATGGGTGTGTATGTGTGCAGGGAGGGGGCACTCAAATATTTCATGTTGAAATTGAGATGCTGTTTTCAACAATTGTGTGCCTCCTTACTCCACATAGGTCTACGGTTAGGGTTTTCCACAATTGGAGGCAACATCCCATGAGATTTTGTACTCTGTAGGGTACACACTTTGTATCTGTCAGCAATACAATCTTGATTGGATGTAACATTAGCTTCTTGGAAACAGAGCTTCCACATCCTTCTTGTTTAAGAAGAATTGTTTGTTTCCTGTTTGAAGCAGGACTGCAAAAATACTGTACAGCTCACCACCTATTGAGCTGCGGTGGTTCAAGTGGTTAAGACGCTGAACTGCAGGCTGTGGAAGGTCAGTAGTTCAGGAGTTCGAGACCCGAGTGTTCCGCATGACGGAGTGAGCTCCCATCTCTAGTTCCAGCTCCTGCCAACCTAGCAGTTCGAAAGCAAGAAATTGCAAGTAGATAAATAGGTACCGCTTCGGTGGGAAGGTAACAGCATTCCATGCACCTTGGTGTTTAGTCATGCTGGCCACATGACCATGGAAATGTCTTCAGACAGCGCTGGCTCTTCGGCTTTGAAACGGAGATGACCACCGCAACCCTAGAGTCGGATTCGACTGGCTTTCGAGCAAGGGAACCTTTACCTTTACCTTACACCACCTATTATTAGTCTTTGGGTGATTTCTCATGAGAGCTGCCTCACAGCACAGCGCCGTTTGCCTCAACACAAACGTGTCAATTTCACACCCGAAGCTCCGGGGATGCATTTGACTTGGGGCTTCGCCTGATTTCCTCCGCAGTTTCATGATCCTCAAAAACCAGGATCACGAAACTGCGGAGGAAATCGGG
>NW_015163674.1:5824-26263 GCF_001447785.1 Gekko japonicus | reverse complement strand
AAGAATACAGAGCATCCCTTGCCCCAGACCAAGAGTTCCTGTCTATATCTTGTGGCTAATAGCCACCGATGGACCTCTGCTCCGTATGCTTATCCAATTCCCTCTTATAAGAACATAAGAGAAGCCAATGCTGGATCAGGCCAATGGCCCATCTAGTTCAACACTCTGTCTGTCACACAGTGGCCAAAAATACCAGGTGCCATCAGGAGGTCCAGCAGTGGGGCCAGGACACTAGAAGCCCTCCCACTGTTGACCCCCCCAAGCACCAAGAAGCCCTCCCACTGTTGACCCCCCCAAGCAATTGCCCCAGAGCCCCTAGCTATACCTTGTGGCTAATAGCCACTGATGGACCTCTGCTCCATATGCTTATCTAATTCCCTTTTGAAGCCGTCCATGCTTGTAGCACCCACCACTTCCTGTGGCAGTGAATTCCATGTGTTAATCACTCTTTGGGTGAAGAAGTACTTCCTTTTATCCGTTCTAACCCGACCGCTCTGCAGTTTCATGGAGTGCCCACGAGTTCTTGTATTGTGAGAAAGGGAGAAAAGTACTCCAGGATGTCTGGCTCAAGGTCAGGATTCACACTGTCGTGGTTGTCAAAGACATTGAGATCCTTCTTGTATAGTTCTTCTGTGTATTCTTGCCACCTCTTCCTAATCTCTTCTGCTTCTGTTAGGTCCCTACCGTTTTTGTCCTTTATCATGGCCAGCTTTGCACGAAACGTTCCCTTGATTTCTCCAATTTTCTTGAAGAGATCTCTAGTCTTTCCAGTGCTGCTAATCAGTATCTTATGCCAACTCTGTACAGTGGAAATGTGACAGACCTTCTACTCCCCATTCACACAAAAGTACAAGGACCATAACAATTGCACCAGAATTCATAGCAATCCCATTGGAAGACACCCGTCATGGAATAGTGTGCCAACACCACATCCATGAAAGCCAGATGGAAACAAGCCCCCAGGGCACCATGATGTGGCCAATGTCCTCTCCCCTGTGTCAGGCCATCACTGCCAATAACCAAACCAAACTACAAAAGGGCGTATGGCTGGGAGGCATCGTGGAGTGAAGATACTCCATGCAGATGTGGAGTTGAGTCTTCTCTTGCAACCATGTTCCCTTTTGGCAGGCACATACACACAGGGAAGGAAACATGGTCACTCCAGCCATAGCATTCACCTGCTTCTGTAGGTCACTCAGTTGAGCCAACCCTGATAGCACTCAAGAACTATCCTGTGCAAGGGCTCAGGCCTTGGGGTGGGTGAGCTCCCATCCCAAGCACCAGCTTTTTGCCAGACAAGAAGAATGCAACATTGGGGTAGCTACAAGAGAACCACAACTGTACCTTCAAAAATGTAGTCAGCTCCACATGGGATAAAAGAACCCATATAGCAGTTGGGCCATGGATTCAGAATGTAATAAGGGGGATGCTGGCAATAAGGCAAATCTTTTGACCCACAGATTGAGCAGCACCAAGATGGAGTAGGCTGTTCTTGAATCCACAGCTCACCCACTTGAATCCATCGCTCGCCCACTCAGCAGCAGTGGGCACACAGGAACAAGACCTCATGTAGGATTCCCCCAGCTGCCAAGGTGGCAATACTAGCCATATGTACCAGGGAAGGGAAGATAGTTGAGAAAGGTGCAGCCCAATGGGAGGCACAAACATATCCAGCATTTCCAGTTCAAGCCCAGGAAGGAGCCCTAGGCACAGCTGAGATTTGCCTCATTGAATACCATCGCTTGGGATGTGTTCATGCTGATTGGATGCCCCACACACCTATCATTTGGGCTGGCCAGCTGTGCAGCAATCCACACGTTTATTGAATGGCCTCAGGGATACTGAAAGCAAGAGGTTGCCCACTCTGGGCCCAGCAAGGCTCCCAGGCCTATGAAAGCTGTACTGATGATGTACCTGAAGATCACAAGTACTGCTGTTCCTATCACTGCATGTCCCTGAGAGGGATAATTGTGCTGGTGGTTGTACACCTGTCTGTTATGCAGCTTCCTGCTCTGGATATATTTAAAGAAAGGCTTATTGTTTGTCTTAGTATTTGTGTGTTTGTGTGCTTGTGGGCCTGGAAGTCATGGTGACTTCTGGCGACCCCTACTGGGGCTTGGATGTTACCTGGCCCTGGTATTCCTTGAAGATCTCCCTTCCAAGTACTTGCCAAGGTCGGCCCTGCTTAGCTTCCAAGATCTCAGGAGATCGGGCTTGCCTGGGCTATCCATATAAGGGGTAAGAAAGGCTTATTGTTTGTCTTGATTCTTTTGACATACCTGATGATTACTGTAAACTTGTTCTGCCAGATTCTGTGTTCCCTTCTGTTCACTTCACTGGGGCAGACCTTCCACTTTTTAAAAGAAGCCTTTTTGCCTTTTCTGGCTTCCTTGAATTGGGGCATTAACCATGGAGGCCTCCTTTTACATTTTGCAGTACCTCTCCTAACCTGGGGAATGCTTCAATTAGTGTGGTTTTAAATAGCTTCCCAGCATCCTCTACAGATTTGACTCTCTTGTATTTCTCTTTCAGCTTCCTTTTTAACTATTCTCATTTTTTGTAAAGTTCCCTCTTTTGAAATCAAACGTTACAGTTTTTGGACTTTAGGGGTAACTTTCCATTGACTTAAATGATGAACTTTAATGGCTGTGTGGTCAGTGTTCCTAAATGGTGCTAGGGTTGCCAAGTGCTTACCTGTTCTGGAGCGGGGGAGTCCAGCCTTGCTCCGAGAGTCTTCGTGCGTGCGCCGCAAGCACATCACACAGAAGTGACGCAAGCACTTCGGGGACGTTGGGGGCGGGGCCACAATCATCCGAGGGAAAACCATAGAGTTTTCCCTCGGATGATTTTGGCCTCTCCCACAACGTCCCTGACATGCTTGCGTCACTTCCATGTGACGTGCTTTGGGGATGAGGTTCCCCCCGGGGGCCCGATCTGGAGGCGGCAGGGAACGGGCCTCCCGGGCAGGGGTTTCCCCGCCCCCCGGGGGGACTTGGAAGCCCTAAATGGTGCAATAACCTCACATGTTGCATCCTGCTCAGAACCAAGATTGCTATCCCTCTGATTGGCTCTTTGACCAACTGTTCCAGTGCACAGTTATTTATGTTGTCTAGGAATCTCACTTCTACACCATGACTTGATCACATATTTGCCCAGTCAATGTGAGGCAGCATCACAACCTTAGCTGCTTTAGCAACCTCCCTTATTTCCTCCTCCATCTTGAGATCAGGCTCAAGGGTTTAATCAGGTGGGCAATAGCACATCTCCACTTTTAAGTAACCCTTTGGGCCCAGTATTTCTGCCCATATCACTTCTTTTGGGGGAGTTTATTCCCCTAATGCTTTCTAAATCATTTGTCTCCACACATGGCCCTTCTTTGTCATCCTACTTTCACTCCCAAGTTCTATTGTGCTCCTCCTAATTTTACCCTGAGTGTTTATACCGTCCCTTTGGACTGAGTTGTCCCAAATTGGAGGCTCTCCAGCTCCTGTCGGCTTTCCCACTGATAATTTAGTTCATACAAATGCACACCCACGCAAACCTCAATAAGTCAGTGACAAATAAGCAGCAGTAAATGCATTAGGCAGTAATTAATATGAGATTTAAAAGTCAACAAAACACTAGTCAACAGTAGTAGCAAACCACAAAGCACTAGAATGCAATGGATGGAGTACAGGGCCCCAAAAGAATCGTTTAAGAAGTTCTAAAGGAAAGGAAAGAGCCACAACATGATAAAAGGTAGCTTTGCTGCCATATGTTGCTCTTACTGAATTGGCCCAGTACTATTTATTCTGACTTGAACTGGCTCTCCAAGTTCAATATTACCCAATTCTGCTCCTGAGATCCTTTAATTCAAGATGCTGGGGATTGAACCTGAGGGACTGTAGCTCATTGGTAAAGCATCTGCTTTCCATGCACAAAGTCCCAGATTCAATTCCCCCCTCATCTCCGGTTAAAAGGATCAGATAGTAGATGATATGAAATACTTTGACCTGAGACCCTGGAGAGATGCTGCCAGTCTGAGTAGACAATATTGACCTTGATGGACCAATGGTCTGATTCAGTATACAGCAGACTCATGTCTTCATGTAGTCTACCACTGAGCCATGCTCCCTCCCTAACACTCCCAAAAAGCAGCAGCACTCTATGAAAGAGCGCAACCTGTAAATCACTGAAAATGTGCATAATAAAATAGAGCTTTTTAAAGGGAGCACAAAGTGGCACACACATAAAAAGGGCAATTGGATTATCTGTCACTATTCATATAGCACAAATTCTAATAGTAATCATAACATCGCATTCTTGTAGGGGAAGAATATATTTTTTCTTGGTAGAGAATATTCTAACTTGAGTTACTGGAAAATGCAATTTCTGAATAATAACCTTGTTGCATGTCAGGGAAAAGATCCGAATGTTGCTCAGCAAATGAAAACAATTGTGCACAGATTGTGAAAAATAAATCAATGCCCAGAAAGGACCAAGTGAAGGTTTCATTGCAAAGGATAGTTGGAATCTGAGTTTTTGTTTGAAAAGGTGTGATAGAAATTACATAGGCCTTTCTATTTCAGTGTTCTCCAGGAACAGCTCTGCATGCTCACTTGCTACTGATATCTCTGGTTATTGTGATTGATCAGTGGTGACCGAGTCGCTGCAGAAGCAGCTGCTGGTATGGCCACACTAGCTCTTGTTCTGATAGAAGCTCTCCCACTGTTGACCCCCCAAGCACCAAGAATACAGAGCATCACTGCCCCAGACATAATGTTCCACCTATACCTTGTGGCTAATAGCCACTGATGAACCTCTGCTCCATGTTTATCGAATCTCCTCTTAACGCTCTCTGTGCTTATAACAGCCAGCACCACTTCCTACGGCAGTGAATTCCACATGGTAATTACTATTTGGGTGAAGAAGTACTTCCTTTTATCTGTTCTAAGCCTACTGCTCATTAATGTAATTTAATTGAATGCCCATGAGTTCTTGTATTATGAGAAAGGGAGAAAAGTACGTCTTTCTCTACCTTCTCTATCCCATGCACAATTCTGTAAACCTCGATCATGTCACCCTTCAATCGTCGTTTCTCCAAGCTAAAGAGCCCTAACCTCTTTAACCTTGTGGCAAACCCAATAACATGAAAAAGGGCTTTAGAGGAATACCTCTGCTGCTCCCCCCGCCCCCCGTTAAGAAGTTCTTATTAGGGGTAAATCCACATATCGCACTCTCTTGTGTCAGATTTTTTGCAGCAGCCTGAAATATTCACAAGAAATTAGAAGTGCAGTTGAAATTCAATAATTGGATGTTTTGTAATTATTATAGGAAAGCCTATATAGCTTACAAGGGAAATGAGGAATCGAAGTATTATTATGCCTTATCTTTCCCATATAACTACAACTCTACTGTAAATCCTAAAATTTTAACTTAAAAAATTGTAGATTCTATTTTGTTCATCACAATTTTAACCCTGTATTCAAATTTTACGACTTTTTGTTTATTGTTTTTAGCTGATCTAAGGCTGACTTTGAACCATATTAAATCTTCTGATTCTGAAAAAAAATCTGCTGGCCATCTGGGGAATTACCTCTTAAGTTGTGATTATTTTATTTATTTATTAGTTATTTATTAATTCAATTTATACCCTGCCCTCCCCACCAAGGCAGACTCAGGGCGGCTTACATAAAAATGCATATATAAATAACAATTAAAATTATTCATAAAACATCCATGAACAAATCAGTGATTTCAGCAAACTCAAGGACAACTAGCAGGGCTTGAGCCCTGCTTATAAAGCACGCAAGCACCACACCCAACACACTCCCAGTGATAGTCTATTTACATTACACTGCTTATCTATTGGTTAGCTCCAGGATCCTGGCGAGCTATTGTTCTAAAGTAGCAAGCTTGACCCATTCCTGGTGCAGCTTGAGGAATGGCTTAGTCTCAATACATAACACCTTGTGAGAAGTTTTTTTTATTGGGTAACATTTTTATATGTAAACTATGAGTCATTGCACCACAAAGCCTCAACTATATTCATTGCTTGTGTTCTAATATCCTTTCCCATCTCTTCAGGACACTCTGGTACCAACCAACCTTTTCATCTTCTACTGCTGCCTGCTATGCATTCTATTATCTTCAGTTGTGTAACAAATGAATGGGAATCAATTAGCCTTCTCACACACCGGATCCTCACAAATGTTGCAAATTATCTGACTGTGGATCTACCAACAGCCTCTCTGTGTTGGTGTTAAGAGCTGCCACACCTGTTCTCCAGATGAACATTCCACGCCTTGAGCATCAGCACCACCCTTTGTCTTTTCGTTTGACTCCAGGGGGGAAAAAAAGCCGTCAGCAAGTTCAAACAGGCAATGGAATGAAGCAAAGAACTACGCCAGCAGTGATATCACTGCACTTCACCTTTTATAGCCTCCTCCATACCTGTGTGGCTGACCCAACACAGGAAGAAGGTGTGTTTTGTTTTTTAAAAACAGTGAGAAGGAAATGCCAGATTCTTGAGATCTAAGGTGAGGAACTGAGAGTAAATGAAAGGCAGCTCACTGATCTTCTACAATGCAAATTGGTGTCTTTTGTAATGTTAAAAGTAAAACTGGATAAATTATCAGAATTCATTGAAGCCTAGCTAAATCAGAAATAGCATGGTAGATGTTTGCTATCTCCCTGTCCTGTCAAAACTCCTCAGCCCTGATCAGCAGCTCTCCTTGCTGCTCAGCGCTGTCTTGTGTTTTGATTGATGCCCGCATTTAGGTTCCCTGGAAGGCCAGATAATGAAACTGAAGCTCAAATACTTTGGCCACCAAATGAGAAGGGAGCACTCACTGGAGAAGACCCTGATGCTGGGAAAAATTGAAGGTCAAAGAAGACAGGGACGGCAAAGGATGAGATGGTTAGACAGTGTCATCGATGCAACGAACATGAAATTGAGCCAACTTGAAATTGAACATGAAATTGAACAACGAACATGAAATTGAGCGGAAGACAGGAGGGCCTGGCGGGAGCTGGTCCAAGGGGTCGCGAAGAGTCGGACTCGACTGTGCGACTGAACAACAACAAGGCATGAACTTTATTTGGAGAGAATCTACTGGGCTTGTTGACACCTGGGCACTCTCATAAAAGACACTTAAACTGTCTTTGAATTTTTGCACATATGCATGAGTGATGTCTACTGCCCAGGACATAAATTTATTGCCATGCTGCTTGTATGTCCATGCAGCATGTGCAGGTTCCCACTGATCTTGTGCCGTAAAGGTATAGGTGGGCACCATCTTTCCCCTCATACTCAGTCACTGCAGCGCCCTCTGTATCTGGATGCCAATCCTTAGTTATAACAGTTATTGAGCCCCCCTCTCTCTGGAGTGTGGGGGATGCCACCCCACTTAAAACCAAAATGGGAGATGGAAAGAGCCTCATATAGTGCACACTTCATATCACAGGCTGGAGCAGAGAGGGACAAGCCAAGAGAATTCTGCAACTTCATGGAGTTCAAAGTAGTAGCGGGAAAATTTATGCAGTAAATTGTATTCGGGGGGGGGGGGGCAGAGACTGGGTGGTATGGGACAACCCAGTGCTGACAATCCTCTTGAAATAGTGTAGATCATGCATGAGTACTAGTAATATTTCCTACCATACTTTGTGATCTGCTGTATAGATTGTACTGGTAAGCAGTGTTCCCTCTAAGCTGAGTTAGTGTGAGCTAGCTCACAGTTTTTTAGGCTCCGGCTCACACATTTTTGCCTTCGCTCAGGAAGGATGGGGCTCCAGAGCAAACTAATCTATGCAGCAGCCAAATTGTTTGCTCACAACTTTAAGGCCAGTAGCTCACAAAGTAGAATTTTTGCTCACAAGTTTGTGATCTGCTGAGGGAACATTGCTGGTAAGCTGTATACTGGGCATGTACTCCAACACTTTGCGGACATAATAGTGATACCCCAGATCTCATGCCAGAAATCTCTCCCTTACTGATGAATATTATGCTCTCCCTTCTGTATGTGCATTCGTTTACACCATCCTCTCCCAGTTTAAAAACCAGGAGTTTATACTTTTGGTTAAAGCAAATATAGTAAAGGTAAAGGTTCCCTTGCTTGAAAGCCAGTCGAGTCCGACTCTAGGGTTGCAGTGCTCATCTCTGTTTCAAAGCCGAAGAGCCAGCGCTGTCCGAAGACGTTTCCGTGGTATGTGGCTGGCACGACTAAACACCAAGGCACACGGAACGCTGTTACCTTCCCACCGAAGTAGTACCTATTTATCTACTTGCAATTTCTTGCTTTCAAACTGCTAGGTTGGCAGGAGCTGGAACTAGAGACGGGAGCTCACTCCGTCAAGCGGCAACTCGGGTCTCGAACTGCTGAACTACTGACCTTCCACAGCCTGTCTTATATATATAAATATAGCTGTCTCTTATAATAGGTTATCAACTGTTTAAAATACACCTTAGCGGCTACAGTGCATGTAGTGGTAAACTGTGCACAGCATGGTGTCTTACTCTTCGTGTATCGCAGGCTATATATCCATGGTTGGGGGGGGGGGAAGCTGATCCCTAGGCAGCTCCCAGAACTCACATGTCAAATCTGAACAAGGCCAAAAACAGTAACAGAGACAGGTAAAGCAAAGTCTGTGTACAAAGTTAATTAACAAAGGGAGTGGTCAAGTTTCTGCAGTATATTTTAAGGTAAAGGTAAAGGTTCCCTTGCTCGAAAGCCAGTTGAATCCGACTCTAGGGTTGCAGTGCTCATCTCCGTTTCAAAGCCGAAGAGCCAGCGCTGTCCGAAGACGTTTCCGTGGTCATGTGGCTGGCATGACTAGACACCAAGGCGCACGGAACGCTGTTACCTTCCCACTGAAGTGGTCCCTATTTATCTACTTGCAATGTCTTGCTTTCAAACTGCTAGGTTGGCAGGAGCTGGAGCTAGAGATGGGAGCTCACTCCATCATGCGGCACACTCGGGTCTTGAACTGATGAACTACCGACCTTCCACAGCCTGCAGTTCAGCGTCTTAACCACTTGAGCCACCGCAGCTCCTTAAATATTATAATAGGAAAATTTAAAAATGGAGATTTGCCTTGACTAACTTAACTGAATATGGTTCCAATGAAATCTTGATGGTAACCATTTCCTCTCCTTCCCTCAAAAACACATAGGTTATTACTTTTGATGAGGTCCTGAAATCATTTTTTTCACCTTACTGTATTCAGAGGAAGAGAGCCTAAGCAGGTTTACTCAGAGGTAAGTCCCATTTTGTAACTGAGCCCTATTCCCAGGTAAAAGCTCTTTGGATTGCAGCCAAAATGTCTCAGTCAGCCACTAGTTTATTAAAACATGCTGTTCATTTCGATTTTTGGTACTCTTGTAATCTGTTCCTCACACTTTGATAGCCTTTGTAGGTTTTTGCTTCATATATGATGCCCAAAGAGGCTGAAGTTTAAAAACGCTTTATCAGTCTACAACTTAAAACCTGACTCTTCTTTTGGAGTGATTATTCAGTGTCTCAGGCATAACTCTTCATGCTGTTTTTCTGGTTTTAAAAATAATCTTAATGATGATACTGTTCCTGAAAGCCTTTTTGTGAGTAATCCATATTTTCCTGACCATCCCCATGGAAACAAATGGAAGTTCCCATATAAGTAAATGTTTATAAATCCATCTAACTACTTACCACTTTCATCTGTCTCTCTGCTTTGTCCTGTTCAACTTAATTGCTAGCATGATTCAAATTAGCTTTTATAAAACAACACATCTGTTTCAGGACAAGATAAGAACAATGGGGAGCCATCCTACGTTGTAGACTTATGGGTTCTTACATTATGCTAGCAGTGTGAGAGCTTCCACCACACTGCTTCATTCTCACTCTTTCAAACACAGGGCCAGCACAGTGTGGGGTCCTCCCATGTGGCCCAGGGCTTCTCACACTACTCTAAGGGCGTGTGAGGGAGTGGCCCTGCAATGCCTCCCATGCCACTGTGGTAACGTAAGAACTTTGTGCAAGTGGATCCTTCCTTTCTCATCATATATAATGCATGTGAAATGCAAGACTGGCTTAAAGTGCTGGTGCTCAACAGAGTGGGTCATACACAGGTTAATCCCCCAAACTGCATGACCCATTTTGGAATAGTGGCATGACACTGGGGGAGGAGGGGTGTTAGCCTTGCCCCTGTGTCATTTCCTTGAGGCCCCCCCCCCGGGTGTGTGTGTTCTTTCCCCCTATTGCAGGGCTGCACGTGCAGTGTTCAATTGATTGAGGTTGGGAAAGACTGAGTGGTGATGCCAACAAGGAGGAGATGTAGATGCTGCTTCAGCTGCTTTTGCTTTTTGGGTTCGGGGGAGGGGCTTGGATTCAAGCTGAGCCCCAGTTATACTGCTCTTCCCCTCCCCCAAGCAAGGGGGTGAGGTGAGCAAACCTTGGCGGCAGGTGATACTTTGTTTTCTCATGACTGGTGCAATCAGCTGCTCAAAGGAGAAAACAACAACAACCCTATGTGTAGAATTATCACTGTCAATTAAAAAGCTACAATTATAATACAAAAGTTTTAATCAAATTACAAATATTAAAGCTGTGTATCACAATACAACGATCTTTGGACACACACATACACACATATATGGACCTTCCCCTAGTGTATAAAACCTTTTTAGTAAAATTGCATTTGCATGCACAGGAATGTCATACAGTTACAAGCATCATTCCTGTGACCAGATACATATACAAATTGCATAAAACACCTGTAAACCAAATGAAACCAAATGCATTTCAGCTGTGAATGCTGTAGTTTGGTGTAGTGGTTAAAAGCGACGGTCTTTAATCTGGAGAACTGAGTTTGATTCCTCATTCCTTCACATGAAGCCAGCTGGGTTACCGTGGGTCAGTCACAAGTTCTCTCAGAGCTCTCTCAGCCCCACCTACCTCACAAGGTGTCTGTGGGGAGAGGAAAGGAAGGAGATTGTAAGCTGCTCTGAGTGGAGGGCGGGGTATAAATCCAATTTCTTCTTCCTCCTCCTCCTCCAGTGGTTTAAATTTTAGCAATATGTACCATACTATTGTTGTTGTTGTTTTTTAAAAAAATGCAGCATGCCTGACTATGGCACTAAACATCCAGGTATATTTTTCATAGACTATGTATCTCCCTTAGTTGTTAATTTGGACCAATAAAGATAACTATCCAGATGGTTGATGTTAGTGATTCAGATTTCTCCATAAGCCAAGTCAGGATCGAGTGTTGCTCAGTGGTGTGTATAGCCACATATAGGAAACCAAAGACAACTAAACAATTGAGGAGCTGCATTGCCAGGGAAAGGACTATATATCAGGGTTATGGCAAACTATCTCCTAATATTTATAGACCAAAAAGGTCAAACTCTTCATTAAAAACACCCTGAAAGCCAGAGCAACTGTTCTATGACAGGAATATATTATGAGTGACAGTTGTGGAGAGAGGCCTCCTGGTAATCCTCTCCATTGCCCGCCAGTGCCTCAAAGTCTGACAAGTGGGAAATGGGGTGGGAGTTACCAGTGTTGTGCCAGCATGTGACATCACTTCTATTGAAAACCATAGAGTTTTGGCAAATCCTTTTGGCAATTCCCCCCAATGTCATGATGTCACTTCTGGTTTTTACCTAATGTGACATCACACCAGTGCACCTGTCCCTGTTGCTAAACCCTATGACCATGATAGGATGCACAAAAAAGGATGAGCTTTGTGATTTATTTTTTTTAATGCTGGGGTTTCAATAGTTTATTGTTACTGGTTTTTATAGTATCTTAGGTTTTCATTATGTTTTATTTTGTAAGCTTCCTTCAGCCTTCTCCGGAGAACCAAAACAGACATCTTCTAAATCAATAAATAATAAGTACAGCATGCACCACATAGTTGTTTTAAAGTGTATTGTGTGGATGCAGTCTAAATTAGGCAAGATAGACTGACAGCTTTAATCACCTTTTAGTCATCATCTTCTAGAGCACAGATTAGCAGGAACACATTCCAGACTCAGGTGGGCTTGCTACTCCTTAAGTCCCAGCTGAGCTCTGAGAAGCAGCAGGAGATAAAGCTGCTAGCCCAAAAACCAGAGCATCAATCCCCCCCTGATGTCACCAACATGCCTAAATTCTGGGTGACATAGGCACATCTTGTTTATTTCTGGCTTATTGCCTGTTTGGGGGGGGGTAATTGGGGAGAGGGAAAGGACTGCCCGAAACTGGGGGAACCCCACCCCCACCTGGGGGTCTGGCATCCCTATTTCTGTACCTTAAATGTTTTGTCAAAAATAATAACAAGAATACTGCAAATGTGCATACATATATTCTTAAATTTTCTTCAGTCCGTTAAGTATACAAAAATACAATCTATATCTCAAAAATAACAATAGTTTTCTTTTTATAACAGATGGTGATGGACGAAATTCTCCGGAGTATGTTCCGTTTCGTGAGAACTTCTTCTCACATCGACAAACAATAAGACGTCTTCATCATTTCATAGACAATCCACAGGGATTCAATAGTTTTCGCAGAAGGCAATTTTCTTTTCTCCACACTCTTCAAAGTTACACGCGACGGGCTGAGTGTGGAGAGTGTGGAGAAAAGAAAATTGCCTTCCTTCCTTCCCCATTTCCTTCTCCTGTTTTGCAAAAGTGTTGTAAGGGTAAAATGAGGAACGGGAACCATGTACTCCAGTTCAAAATCATTGGAGGAAGGACAGAAGAATAATAGAGAGGTAGCCGTTTTGGGACGGACAAATGTTGTTTGAACAGATCTCTGTGGGGAATAGAATATAAGTTAGTGGCTGCACTGAAATCTTGGGGTCTTGGCACTTCAATCCAATTGAATTTACATCAATAAACTAAAAAGATTTAAGCTTATAAAAATATTTACATTTTTGCTATTCAGGTTGATGATTCCTGCCCCACCTACTCTGTCAAGGAAGTCAATAGTCTGACCCTGTGAGTTCCCAGGATGAGAGCACACAAGTAACCAGACTGATTAAAAATATGTATAAAGTTTATTGAAAGAACAGACATGTTAATATGAATATAGCCAACGGATTACAAAAGGTCACACAGGATGCAAAACAATAAAGCTAGCTTTAACTACCTAACACTGTTAAATAATCTTGTTAGGCGGCACAAGCCTTGCATTCAAGTTAAGGCCTCTAAGCAGCATAGTCTGCAATTCGAGCAAATTGTCAAGCATATAATCAGGCCTACAGTTCAGAAAAACTCAACTATGTGGGGCTTCCGGTTTCAGCGACTCGCATGGTAGGCACGCTCCATCAGAGCTTCGATAGGGGCGGCCTGTGATGCGGTGGATGGGAGGGGTGCCGGTTGATCCGGATCCCCCCCCCAAGTCCTTGGAGGGAGGCCGCGGCCAAGGGATCAAGGCTCCTCTTTGTCCCGATAGGTCCCGCTGCTGTGGCGCCATCATGGCTCCAAGAGGAGCACACCGGGTGAGTGAAAAAGTGATCAAGCAAAACTACAAAGCTCTCCCTACCTCCGCAGCCAACACAGAATGAAGTGTGAGTGCTATTTCTCTTTAACTGGTTATGTGGTTAAGTGCCCATCTGAAGCCCCAAAGCCCCGATCGGTAATGACGCAGGGGGAGGGAGTCTGCCCCCCCACAACCTTAAATGAACTCTTTAAGTGACAGAAGGGGCTAGAGGCAATGATGGTTCCAGATTCAATCAAGTGAAGTACAGATCCGTTTAAAGCGACTTCATAAATGAACTTTCAGTGACTTTTAAAAACTCTCTCTGAACTGTAAACAATGATTTCTCGGGCAGAAAAGATGGCAACGAGACTGAAGCACTCTCCTGGAACTGCGAGATCAGCACATCCGGTTGCTAAGACTTCAAATCGAAAAATCAACTTATGTTCTGAGATTTCAAGGTGTTCCTGAACAGAAGGGTGAGAATCTGAAGATAATCTTAATAATCTTAAGTGAAACATTGGCCCTAATGACAGGTTTAACAGCAGATGCATTACAAAGCGATATGGATATGATCTGTGGGACAAATCCAGAATTTATTAAGGAAAAAAACCTGCTTGGGGAAATAATGGTGAGATTCTCAAAGAGATCTACAAGAGACATGGTACTCAAGGCCACAAATGGGATAACACTAAAAATCAAAGATGAAGAAATCAGAGTCTTAAAAGACATACCATTTGAAATAAGAAGGAAGAGAAAACAATATAAAAACTTAACTAGCTTTTTGCAGAAAAATTCCACACCGTACAGATGGATAATACCTGAGGGACTTGTCTTCAACGACAAAGGTAAAAAAGAAAAGATTTACTCTGTCTTTAAAGCGAAGGTGTTTTTGGAACAGCAACAAAGACCAGTGCACGACAAGACAGCAACAGAGGAACAAGACTTGGAAGAAGAAGGCAGCGCATATGGGTCAGAAAGTTCGGGAAGCATGGCGGGCAGTAACCCAGAAGAGGACTCCGAATCAGATAAAAGTGGGGGGCGGCCCCAAAACACCTGAAGGTCCAATGGAACTTTGATAAAAAGAAGCTCAGAGAAAAGAAGCTGAAATAATATAATCTTATAAGTTTGAAAGTTATAATTATACTTCTGATCCCTCAAGTCAGGTAATGATGGCATCCCATCCTAACATGTCTCCAGGAGAATTCTCCAGAATCTTACATCACCCCTCCTGGTCTTCCTTCTCCCAAAACTAAAAGCATGTTCTCATGAGAAGCCAATGGCTCTGGCCTTGGAAATGATAAGGTTTCAGGCAGGCCAAAGAGCTTAATTAACAACATCTCCAAGAAAGAACCAGGCAAGGTGAGGGGAGGCAAGAATGGTGTTTTGCCTCACATACCCCGGCCTAGGCCAACTCACCATAGCATTTCTGGCTACAGGCCTGTCCTTCCCCAAAAGAAGCACATCCAGTCTTAAATACTGAGCACCAAAGCCCTACATCACAAAGTGAGGAAACGGCTGAGGCATATCCTCTCCTCACTCAGCACAGGTTGGGCCTAGGTTGACCATCTGGTGTCCAATGTAATACAATCACATGCGTTACATCTGTAGGTTCCCCTCAGTTCCCAGAGTGCCCAATTAGGGTCAGGACCATGGCACACATAGAAGGGGAGTCAGCCTCCCCCCCCCATGCCATTTTTCTAACCTGAAGCAGTCCCAGAGGAAACCTACATGTTCCCTGGGATACCTGTGTGTTTTCCCAACAAGGCAAACAGCACCCCCCCAAAAAATGTTTCAGTTCAGGAAAATGGTGCAGGGAGGGAAGGCTGAAGCCCCTTCTCCACCTGTAGCACACTCCTGATCCTAACTGGATACGTGTAAGAATTAAGAGAACCCAAAACTCATATGTGATCCTCTTATTTTAGTTGCCTGATTCAGGGTGGGGACCCCATGACTTGAGTCAGGCAAAATAAGATAACCACATATGACCCAAATGGGTTTCCTCTCTTTGCCATCTTTTGCAGGACAGAGACTAACGCTCGCGCAATGACTGTGTTTTAGCTCTTCAGGTTCTGAATAAAATAAAATGTTGTAATGTACAGATGGGATATAATACAAAAGGAAAAGCCGGCTGCTGGAGGTAAAGGAGAGCAAAGCTCCTGTTCCTTTGGGATTTGCTTCTTCCACTGGGCTATATATAGAAGTCATGCCTGCCTATCTTCCCATATTGTCCCTCTTGGAATAGTTCTGTTCGCTTTTACTCTCTTTAAAAATGGATGGATCCTTATTTCAGCACTGGGGAGTGCAGAGTGCAGAGTGCTCAGCCTTCAATGACTTTGATTTAAAAAAAAATGTCTACAGAACGGTGAGGCGTTGCAAGGAGAATGATGATGCCCTTTGCTGTTTTTGCCATTTTAAAAGATTGTTTCACACTCAACACTTCCAATGCAATATGTTACCAGCCATGTTATCAGCAGTTGCTACAGGATATGAAACAGCTGACTGTGCGTAGCATGGGGCTTTGTTGTTCATCCACTGACATGGATGCACAATAGAGATGAGGCATCCACTTCCCCCAGAGATCTAACTTCTAGAGACACCCAGAAGGGAGCGAAAAGTCTAAAGAATGATGTTAGCAACTCATGTTAACAAAATTTTCACCAGGCAAATTCCCCAAAGGCAAATATAGGGATAAGACTGGCACAGTGATTTAGCAGGGGGTAAAAGGTGCTGTCCCTGGTGACTATAAACCATCAGAGCACATTCATTATTAGCACAAATGTCTTGTTGAATATGATCCAACATGTTTGTTGGTCTTGGGCTTAAAGCATTTTTTTTTAAAATTACCATAAAAGACTTACTAGTTTTTAAGGGCTAGATGAATGTTTTCCTCTCAACAGAATTTGTACCAATCTTACAGATTGTTTCCGAAGTCCAAAATCTTAAAGTCATAATAGTTTTGTTCTAAACTGTTTGGCATATATTGCTAGGGTGAAGATAAGATTGTGGCTATAATGCCGATTAATATTTGCATGCATCTCTTAATAGCCTACTTCAGCACTTCGTCTTGACCAGAGATTTTCATAGGAAAAGAGGAAGCAGAACAAGGAAAAGAAAATGAACCCGGTACCCTTGCAGGGTGCCAGGCATCTGTAGCAGGTTATTTGGCAGTTGTGGTTTGTTCCTAGAAGTTGTTATCTGCTCTCTGGGAGAGGAGATTGCATGCCAACATGATGAGGAGCAACTCTTGCCTTTGAAAATAGAGGCCAAGGTCTGGAATGCACTGGAGCCAGCAGCAGTTCCTGGCATTCCAGCCTCTCGTCAGTTGCCTTTGTCTGGGAAAGATATCAGCTTTCCCTGGGAAGTACATCAACACCCTTACTCTGCCAGATAAGGCCCTTTGACATTTTTGGTCTGCTAGGAGGACTACTATGATGGCTGCATTTAAAAGGCTTGCTAAATATGTATGTGCCTTGTGTCATCCTTAACAATAACATGGAGACCTATATGAATGTTATGCATCCTCTCTCAAAATGCTTAACTGTCCACCATGGCAAGCTGCAGGTTCTCCGGTGAGTCTCTGGTGAGTCTTTGAATTTGCATTTTGAACTTTAGTTCCCCCGATGCTCTGTTGTTTGGAGCCCCAATTTATTTCATGTATTTCCTTGTGAAGTTTGTATTGTTGCATTGGAAAAGGCACAGAAAAGGGAAGAGGAGGGACACTGATGCGCCAGAATTAAAAATAGCAGGGAGTGAGAGGACAAAGAGAGATCTTTCTCTCTTTGTGAGTCATCCTAGAAATGGAACCACCCAGAGAATTAATGGCAGTGGGTTCAGAATAGGGGAAGTTTTCTCTTCATGCAGCCCCTAAATAATGTACAGGATTTATTGCCATAAGATGCAACGGTGGCTGCTGGATTAGATGGCATTTCTTTTAAAAAGATTAGGCAGATTCATGGAGGATACACTTATCAGTGGTAATTAGGCATGAAAGCTCAATGGGACTTCTGTGATCAGGGGCCATGTGCCCTCTGAGCCCTGACCTGGATGGCCCAGCAGATCTCAGAAACTAAGCAGGGTCCGCCCTGGCTACCCTGTTTCCCCAAAAGTAAGACATCCCCCGAAAATAAGACCCACTTACAGTTTTGCCTCTCTTACAGTTTTGCTGAAATATAAGACATCCCCCGAAAATAAGACCCACTTACAGTTTTGCCTCTCTTACAGTTTTGCTGAAATATAAGACATCCCCCGAAAATAAGACCCACTTACAGTTTTGCCTCTCTTACAGTTTTGCTGAAATATAAGACATCCCCCGAAAATAAGACCCACTTACAGTTTTGCCTCTCTTACAGTTTTGCTGAAATATAAGACATCCCCCGAAAATAAGACCCACTTACAGTTTTGCCTCTCTTACAGTTTTGCTGAAATATAAGACATCCCCCGAAAATAAGACCTAGCGCATCTTTGGGAGCAAAAATTAATATAAGACACTGTCTTATTTTTGGGGAAACAGGGTAGTATTTGGATGGGTGACCTCCAAAGAATACCAGTAGTGTGACAGAGAGGCAGGCAATGGCAAACCACCTCTGAAACATCTCTTGCCTTTAAACAAGTCTAACTTGCCATCTAGTGCGGCATAACACTAAAAGAGCTAGAACTTCTGGCTGCCAGACAATCTTAGGATCTCCCGGCTACACTACACACACTGCCATAATTTGTGCTTCTGACTACCAGATGCCAAGGGGTGGAGGGGCATAAACTATTAAGGAGGGCTACTGCCAAACTAGCAGTTCGAAAGCAAGAAATTGCAAGTAGATAAATAGGGACCACTTCGGTGGGAAGGTAACAGCGTTCCGTGCGCCTTGGTGCTTAGTCATGCCGGCCACATGACCACGGAAACGTCTTCGGACAGCGCTGGCTCTTCGGCTTTGAAACGGAGAGGAGCACCGCAACCCTAGAGTCGGATTCGACTGGCTTTCGAGCAAGGGAACCTTTACCTTTACCTTTTTACTGCCTCTATACTAAGCTTGTAGGTTTCCTGCTGCCCACTGTTGGAAGTGATGATGCTTGACTACATGAACCTCACAATATATAGATGTTTATATGCTAGACAGAGTTAGTGTGGTGCATTACAGTGTAATGGTTAGAGAGATCCATGCACTGCCAAGAAACTTTTTGGGTGACCATGAGCCAGGTATTCTCTCTCAGCCTAAATGCACCTCATAGCATTGTTGTGAGGATAAAACAGAGGCAGCAAGAATCTGAGTATTTTGGAGGAAGGGCAGGATAGAAATGTGACAGGCAGGCAGGCAGGCAGGCAGGCAGACAGAGAAATAGAAGTCTGACAGCCAAAGTAGGTAGATCAGAATGCCTGCACCAAAACATGTAGTGGACGGATGTAACAGTGACTATCTAAGGCCTTTGACAGAAAATCCATTAAAAAAAGAAACAGTATGCCTCTGTCCACGATGCTGCTTTATATGGCAAAGGCATAGCATCCAATAAATTAGAATGTTTTAAAACAAAAGTATCCATAGAATTGTTATAAGCAAAAATTAAGGTCTTAGAAAGTTGGTTTATAACTTGCTATTACCCTCTTGAGCAACAATAGTATACAACATATGATTTATTCATAACTGGTGCCCAGGATTTAGTGCTAAATGTCGATATTACCATACCACTTGAAAACAATGACTATAGCACTCTCATACTCTGAGGAAAACATCCTAAAAGTTCAGTAGAGCCATATTTAACATCAGAAGGGGAAATATTTATAAAATTAGTTAAAATAATAAAGTTGTTAGAGATTGACAAAATAGTTAAATCCCTTCAGGGATCTGAAGATTGTCAGAGGCTAAAAAAGCTACAAATAAACTCAAAAGGTTGCCAGAGTGGCTGAACAGAAGTGTCAGGAAGGATGTAAAAGGCAAAAAGCCATCCTTTAAAAAGTAGAACACTGTACTGAACTAAATTAAAATAAAAAAAATTAAGCACAGGTTTCAACAAATCAAAGCTACAGCAAGGAAAGTTTAAAAGGAATTTGAGGAGCAAATTAGTAAAATATCAAAAACAATTTAAGAAAACATTATTCAAATATACTAGAAGCAGGAAAGAAGTCAAAGAGGAAATACAAGGACTAGGTGAGGGGAAAATGCAGAATGAACTGCATTCAGTGCTGAAAAGATATGCTTAGCTTATTTATTTATTTATTAGATTTATACCCTGTTCTCCCCGCTGAAGCAGGCTCCAGACACACCTACCACAACCCCTGAAGCAGGCCTTCCACCTCATCACCCATATCCTCCTTTTCTATTAAATGGTCCACTTTCAGCTTTAGGAGTACAAGGCAAAGTGGATTTCTTCTACTTGTTTCTTTACATAGAATCCCTTAATGTTTAAAACAGAGAACACAGCAGATACCAATCCGGACCCTACAGAGTTTGCTGTGTGTTACAGGGGTTGATGAGAATGCAGGAGTCAAGGGTAACAACACACTTAAAGTTTATTAAATTTGTAAGCATGACATTTAATACTTTCCCATTAATATGATAGACTAGGCGTAAGGCCCATTGTGGGAAGAAATACAATGAGCTCTAGAAGGAAGCTCCAGATGAGTGTCCTGGCTGTGGCTGGTGGGGTGGCAGAGGGAAGGGGAAAATAGAGGGAGGCAAGCCATGTTTCTTTCCTTCTGCTTAGCTATAAAGGCTCAAGTTATTTTGCTGCCCCAAATGGGTAGAATGGGAGGACAGCCTCATGGTAACATGTATGGTTCCCTCCACCTCTGACTTATTTTTTTTTGGGGGGGTAGGGGGGTGTTATGCAGTGGCAGCTAAAGTAGAAAAGCACCTCCCCCTATGCCATGTTTTCTGGGTTCCAAGGGTCTGGAAAGTGGTTCCATAGCCAATTACACAGTTGCCAACTCTGGGTTGGGAAATACCTGTAGATTTGAGGGGTAGAGCCTGGGGAGGGCAGGGTTTGGGGTGCAGAGAGACTTCAGCAGGGTATAATGCCATAGAGT
>NW_015163674.1:0-5177 GCF_001447785.1 Gekko japonicus | reverse complement strand
TTATTATTATTATTATTATTAGTAGTAGTAGTAGTAGTAGTAGTAGTAGTAGTAGTAGTAGTAGTAGTAGTAGTAGTAGAAGCAGCAGCAGCAGCAGCAGCAGCAGCAGCAGTACAGGAACAGCATTAAAACCCTGCTTGTCTAAACAGTACCTATTGACCTCCCTGCCTATTCTAGGATACCCCTTTTCCCTTCTCCCAGTCCATTCAAAACCCAACTCCCCTTATTTCAGTTGGTTGTTAAACTGTCTCAGGTCCCCCCCCCCAATCCAATATTCCATCCAGCATTTCAAATTTGATTGGTCTGAACTGTATGGGGAAGAAAAGAGAGCAGAGTTTTTTCCTGATCACCATAATAGCCGTGGTGGATCAGACCAAAGGCCCAGCTAGTCCAGCATTTTCTCCACACAGTGGCTAACCAGTTACCTCTAAGAAGCCCAGAAACAGGAAGACTGCAACAGCATCATCTTCCCTGTGCCCCCCAGCAACTGATATAAAGAGGCCTCTGGTCCTGGAAGGAGTATCCATCATGACTAGCAGACACTAATAGCCCTATACTCCATGAATTTGTCCACTCCACTTTTAAAGCCCTCCAAGCTGTTGGCCATCACCACATCCTGTGGCCATGAGTTCTGCATGATTATTGCTGCAGACAGTGCTGAAGTATCAGGGCACATTCCCTGCAGGGTCAGCCCAAGGGTTTTTGGTGCCCAAAACAAACTATTACTTTGTCACCCTCCTACACCCCTGTCCAATACAATAGAAAGAAAAATGAGAAATCTAGAGCATCTAAAGATGTCACTTTTACCATGTGACATCACTACACTGGTGTAATGTTGGTGCACTAGGCCCCACCCCCAATTTTTCTTGGGATTTGCCATCTTATATTTTTTGTGTTTGAATATGCTAAGATGTTCTTCACATGAACACTCTAAAATATCATTAGATAATGCTTAGTCTTTCCCAAGTCCTTTAAAAAAATCATGAGGACTTCAGAGGGAAAATTGTTAGTGGATTCCACCTGATAGTATCTGTCCTCCTCCAAATGTGCTACAATTCCGGGTACAGCGTACACTTGATTTGTCTTTATACATGCATTGAGTAACTCTCATGTACCATTCAATGCTTTCATTCCCAAATGCATGATTTAAACCCCACATTTATCCAAGTGTCAGTCCCTGGTTTGTTTGTAAAGAGAACATGCAACGGCTCTTTCTTACAAACGGATGTACACGTGTACAGGCAGGATGTACATGTGTTCACTGTAACATGGGAATAGGAATACAATTTGCTCTCATTTGGTACAAAGGGCACTGAACCAGTACTCTTAGCAACAGTTTTAACAACATGTCATTGAAATGAATGTATTTAATTCAAAATGCAGGCACACAAACTTAATGAAACTACAAGACGAGATTCTGAGTTGGTAGGACTTACAAGTGTATTTAGGACTAGGGCCACAGGCACAACGGGATATGACTCATACTGAATAAGGCATAGAAACAAAACAAGTTCAGATGATTAATAGTGCAAAGAACCATGAGAGATATTATTGGTAGGAAGGGGGAAAAAGCAAATTGTTCCTGGAAGAGCTTGGGACAATACTGCTCTGTTTGGGGTTCTTCATTCATCAACAGAAGCCCATGCAGTTTCCATACTCTGTTGTGAAGCCAGGGCTTATTCAGGATGGCAGCTGAGACTTGTTTAGACCACAGGGATCTTAGCAGGAATATAAGATCCCGCTAGTAAGATAAGAAGGCAGAATAAATCCCAAGTCTTGTGAATGGAAGACGATGGTGACATCTCAAGAACTGTGTTTCAGGTATCATCAGAGATCATGTGAGGCCGATAGCCATTAAACTGTGAGTGCACACCAAGAGGACCATTGATAGTCAACTTGAAACATACAGAAAAACGATTGATATGCTATGGGATGCTGAATCAACTCATTGAAATCTAATTGAATTTTAAGAACTAAGTGCCCAAAGGCTCATCTAAGCCCTAGATTCTAGAGAGACCATTGATCAAATTCCTTTTAAAAAAGCAAAAACCCCTGAAATATCTTACTACGGAGAGAGAATGCTTATTTGTTCAGAGAAATAGTGGAGGTATTTTCCATGCTGTTTTCCCAATCAAAGCCATCCCCTAGGTATTTGCTCCAGTGTTGTAAATACTAAAGACATCTGTATTCTCCCTCCATAAATGAAACATTGATTTTAGTTAAGAAAACAGCATTGGGACTGGTTAAAGAGCCCCCTTCCTTTTTCTAAAGCTTCTAGAACAGATTCCCAGGCCTGACACAGATGAACTTTCTTTCAGACCAAGCACATAAACAGCTACTTCATCTAGTTTTCTGGTAGGGAAAAATGGCTGATTATAATCATACAGCTGGAGGACATCGGATTGCCAGCTTGGGAGGGGAGTCTGAGGAGGGTGGGGTTTGGGGAGGAGAGGGACCTTAGTGGGGTATAATGCCATGGAGTCTGCCTTCCAAAGCTGCCATTTCCTTCAGGGGCCTGTATACTCCTGTGAGCAGGAGCACTGATCAAGAAAGTCCTTCTGTACAAGTGCCTTGTCAGGATGGCATTTCACATTCATCTTTAATTTTCTGGTTTTGTTTGATTTGGAGTGGTGGCAGTAAATTGTTGCTATTGACTTGGTCATTCTTTCACAAATGGAAATTCCCAGGCACAGTCACAATTTGTCAAATCAGGGCTTTTAAATGTTGGATTCACTTTCAGTATAATATAGCCCAGGAAATACAAGCTGCCAAATACCTGTCAATGATCTACCAACAGATATCTTATCTCCTCTGGGCAAAACACGTTGTAGAGTTGTGAATCATCAACAACTCTAAAAACATATCCTCTATAAAACTGTCCCAACTGTTTCCATTTTGAATGTATTGGGCAATATGTAATCAAGCTGTTTCCAAGTGGATGATTATGAATATGTACAAAGTCAAAAGACATAGGTCAGGAAAGACAGGCTAAAAGAAATCACCGCAGTAGCCCATCTTTTTAGTTGCTGAAATTGTCTCTTCTTCTCCTGACAATGCTACCTGGCATAATTAATAAGAAAGAAAATGGAAGGCTGTGGCTAAATTCAGGTACTAAACTGTGGTTATTTAAACAATGGTTTACTCAGCAAACTTTGGTTGATGGATGATGATTGTAGTGTATTCAAAGCTGCCTTGAATGCATGATATGTTGTGAAACATCTAATTGAAGTGTAATGTAAAGCTTCGTCCTGGGCTAGGATCCAAATCCATCCAATTGTGTTACTAGCCCAGGAAACACCAAACCAATCACTTTCAAGCAAGCTCCCTGAGCGGGAACATCCGTGATTGGTCCTCATGTGAACAACCTTATTGGTTGGTATTTGTACAGTGGGTGTGGCTACATTAGCCGGGAATGTTTAAAAGCAGGACAGCTGCAATGTAAAGGCTGTTCTGGCTATCAGATGTTGATCCGTGTTGGAGTTGTGTTCAAGTTTAAGAATAAAGTTGTGTTCTTGCTGAATCACTCTCCGGCTGCTTTGTTAAGCGAGTGACTTAACAATGATGATGTCATTTGTTGGATTCTACCAGCTACTTAAAAACTGCACACCTAGAAGTAGAAGAAGAATTTAGATTTATACCCTGCTCTTCACTCAGAGTCTCAGAGCATTTATACCCTGCCCTTCACTCAGAGTCTCAGAGCAGCTTACAAACTCCTTTCCCTTCCCCTCCCCACAACAGACACCTTGTGAAGTAGGTGGGGCTGAGAGAGCTCTTTCGAGAACTGCTCTTTCAAGAACAGCTCTGACAGAACTATGGCTTGCCCAAGGTCATCCAGCAGCTGCAAGTGGAGGAGTGGGGAATCAAACCCGGTTCTCCCGGATTAGAGTCCGCGCACTTAACCACTACACCAAACTGGCTGCTCCACCTTTGCTTCCGACTGCCTGACAGCAAAGGCACCACTTCTGTCTCCCCCTTCAGCAGTGCACAGGGATGAGGCGGGGATATTCCTTTTACACCATCCCATGAACAGCTGCTGATTAGTATGAATTGTGGCTAAGAAACAGGCTACAAACCCTGTTCTGAAATCCGGTGTCAACCAACAAACCCCAGTTTACAATTATATGTCAGAACTAACATGGGGATAGTATCATAATATCCAAATACAGCTTGTGTTGAACAGTAAAGTTATATTGGGTGGAAGACCTTTTATTGCAGAGCTGTAGGCATGCAAGCCATGAACCTAAGATGCCAGCAAAACTCCTCACCCTAAGAAATAGCTGCTTTAATAGAGAAGGTAAAACAGGATTTTCATGAAAGAGTTAACAGCAGGACTTGAAAGTCCTACCCTACTCCTGGCACATCATGAAGCAAGCAGTCCAGGGCAGGGGTGAGGAAGAATCATGCAGAATGCCCACTTAGCATGCAAGAAAGGCCTTTTTCTTTTCTTTTTTTCTTTTGCACTCCTCGTTTATTCAAAAAGTGAGAAGTTCCAAGTTCAGTGTTACAGGGTTTAATTTCCTTTGGGATGAGAGATCACTGGAGACTGATGGTATCTCATTTAATATCTTGTTTATTTACAAGTTGAATAAATAGAAGGCAAATACCCAGACTGACATATGTAGAGCAGTATCAGATCCTCAAAGCAAACAGTGTGCTTTGGGAGAACCTCCACCCCCACATACCATGAATGGCAAGCCAGCTACAAAAATCAGAACGGTGTTTCTTCCGTGCTACATCCATTCCAGCTGAAAACAGCTGTTTCTGCCATGGTACATGCATCTTGGTGTACTTATAACCTCAAATCCCGCCTTATGGGCTGACTGCCTATTAAAGAAAGGGCTAATGGTTGTCTCCTGACTTGCCAATGCAAAATAACACTCTGCAGTATGTGGTCATTTCCCAGGGGAAACCTTACCACAGTGTGCATATTACTGGGTCATAAGCCAGTTATTGGCAGCATCCTGCAAAACTTGGATGCGACTTTTCACCACTCCCCTGCTTCCTTGAGGGTGTAGATGTCCTCACCACTTGAAGGATTTTAGGAGCAATTGGCTAACCTGGTAACAACTGTGTGTCAATGTTACCACTGGGTCATCTATATTTACTCTGTTTTGCCCTGATAACTGAATAAACTGGGGCCTGGGTATGAGATAATGGCTGATTTCGCACTAGAGCTG
>NW_015163673.1:283808-288136 GCF_001447785.1 Gekko japonicus | reverse complement strand
ATGGCCACACGCCAATCTTTCTATCAAAAGCCATGACCTATCAAGACCACCTGGTGATGAAGTTGATCTTTACAACTGAAGTACATATAATGAAGTTGAAATGCCACCAAAATTTCAGTTCAAGTTAAATTCAACAGAAAAGCTGTTTCCTCTAAGGACAGATTCTTCTAGCTCCACTTCTATTATTATTATTGTTGTTGTTGTTGTTGTTGTTATTGTTAGTAGTGGTAGTATGTGATCCTCAACACGTACTTCCTGTGATGGATGAAGTAGAAAACAATCAAAGTTCTCTAAAATAAAATCAGTGTAAGTAGAGAAAAAACAATCTTATGAATTAATGGTGAAAGATACAAACATATGCATGCGGGAAAATGCTCACAGAGATCCGCTACAAGTCAAGAGTAGACAGAGCAGGAAAATGCTCTCTGGGTAAGACCAGGGTGAGACACTACAGGTCCGAGTAGACAGTCATTGGCTAGAATGATCCAGCAGATCCATGTGTTCCTGTACAGCTCCACCTACAAGGTTCTATCTTTGTTCTCTTCCTGTTCCACAATTGGCCTCTCTGCTTTACCTTTAACTCAGTATCACCACTCAGGCTCTGGCCAACTCACCAGGTTAGACTTGGAGTCAGCTGGCCCTGTTCAGTTACATGGGCTCAGACATGGATTCACTCGGTTGGATCCAGCCATGCCACTGCAGAAGAGAAGTTTCACTTAAGGTAGTTCTGTTTGTCCAAAAGTTCTGTAAAATCAAGCACTGACTTTATTTCATTTCCAGTTGGCATTGCTCTGTACAGAAATCAAAAGGCTATTTGATGTAATCATTACAGACCCATTTGGAAGTGTGATATGATTTGATCAAATCAGGTCATTGTTGGGTGAGGAATGCTGCTGAAATATAGTTTACACCAGAGCTATTTTGGGGCAGGAACACACAGGAACAGAGTTCCGGCTGGCTTCCAAGTTGGCCACACCCAGCAGGAACGCATTAGCATAATAGGCCACACCCAACAGCAGAAACTCATTAGGATTGGCTACATTAGGGGTGTGTGGCCTAACATGCAAAGGAGTTCCTGCTACAAAAAAGCCCTGGGTTTGGACAACAAACAAGGTAAACAGAATAAGAAGCAAAAGGTGGGTGTGGCTGGATGAGCACACTTCTGGTAACATGGGGGTGTGGCCTAATATGCCAATGAGCTGTGCTGTCAGGGGTGTGGCCTAATAGGCTAATGAGTTCCTCCTGTTGGGTGTGGCCTATTATGCTAATGAGTTCCTGCTGGGCTTTTTCTACAAAAAAAGCCCTGGTTTACACTATGTCTTTCACAAGCGGAAATGCAATACAGGGTATGCAAAAATTAACTTCATGCAAAAGCTCTACTTGCGAAGACGTGTTTCTGCTTATACAAGAGCTCTTGCATGAACCGAAATGTTCTGTGGGATCCAACCCAGTATTTTTCAAATAACAAACTGGAACCACCCCCCAACCAGCTCTTAACAGAAATCACTATTTGATTATGACTAAGCTCTACAGGGAATGGCTTCAACCATTTTCACTTTTCTCATCTAAGCTCTATAGATCTAACAGGTCTCCTTTTGTAGCAAAAAGCTCTAGAGGAAAAGAAATGGGCAAGAACAATTTTGCTGTTGTTCAGCTGTCACTCTGCTCCAAAGAACTTTCTCTTCCCTTTTAAGAATGCCAGATCTGTCTCTTGTATCTCCATAGATGTTACTTGCTGCCACGTGAGTCCACAGAAAAGAGTACTTTCCTGACATCAAATGAAAAGTGAAATGGATGACATTTCTTGCATAAAGGCAAGTGCTTGCATCTGGTAGGGAATACCAATCTCCTCTTTTCACAGATGCAGCGTTTTAAGCTGCGGCAAAGCGGCCTACATACTTCAAAGATGCAACAGATCAAAACGATGCACATTACAAATAGACGTAAAGCAGGAACAGAAGAAGGTTTCCTACTGCATTCACTTTAATCATAGAGTGACCCCAAACCCAAACTGTGAAGGTAGAGAGACCAGGGAGGTCAAGAAACTCATACCCATGCTTTCAATGCTGTTTTAGAGTATAATGGGCCCTGGTCACACATGCCAGAAAATGCGGGGGGGGGGGGTGGCTATTTGCGGCAGCGCAATTAGCTGCGCAATAACACGATCAGATGCATCAGCGGCACCCCACGGTTCCAGCCCTCGGTGTGCGCGCTGCAACAAAGACGGCCGGAGGGAAAAGCCACGCCAGCACAATCACACCAAGGGAGTCCGGAGGCTACCTTCGAGGAGGTATTTTTTAATCGCACATTTTCGGCGGCATGCTGCAGGTTGGCCACGGGTGCGCTCCACTTGCCAGATGTTGTGGTGTGATCGCGCCTGGAAAATCCGCCATCCAATCGTGGCTCTCCCGCAGCAAATTTGCCGTGTGAATGGGGCCATGGTAGATCAAACATTCACTTGAGGACCCAAAAATGGGTGCAAATGAACAAATGGTATACAAGGGGCTAGATTGGCGGAAGTATAAAAGATCAGAGGGAGGGAACGTAGAAGCCTAATACATATGATCCCTACTAATTCTTGTTTCAACAAGGGATGCTTCTAAAATTCACACTGCTTGATGACCCAAAAATGGGTTCAAATGAACAAATGGTATACAAGGGGCTAGATTGGCGGAAGTATAAAAGATCAGAGGGAGGGAACGTAGAAGCCTAATACATATGATCCCTACTAATTCTTGTTTCAACAAGGGATGCTTCTAAAATTCACACTGGATTAGATATGATCCCTACTAATTCTTGTTTCAACGAGGGATGCTTCTAAAATTCACACTGGATTATAGAGTTCCAAATTATGTGGTCTCATTTCAAGAAGGGAACCGGTGGGTTTGTTAGAAACTTTAAGTTCCGAATTTATCGCAGTTCATTGTGCATACGAAGTTTCCATCGGCATTCAGTTCCTTTCAACTCTCAGCATTTCCCCCCCCCTTCTCCCTTCTCGATCTGCTGATGGAGGAGCAATGATGGGTGATCTCACGCCTTCCCCCTCCTTGCTTCAGCCCCCTTACCGGAGTGGCTTCTTTGCGAGGGTTACTACCCACAACAACATCTTTTTGGAGGTCACAGAGAGCAGCTGGTGGAAGGGGAGATGTACACAGATCTGCTTCCACCAGCAGAACACCTGTAGGATAGTTAAGAGGGTCAGACTGGGATTGGGGAGACCCAGGTTTGAATCTCTACTCTGCCATAAAACCTCACTAGATGGCCTTGGTTCGGTTACTCCCTTCCCATCTAACCAAACGCACAGGGTGGTGACTGGGGTGATACAAGGGAGAAGAATCATGTTGTAAGCGACACTCCCCACTGGGGAGAAAATTAGGGTATACATATCTTTTAAAAATAAGGTATAAATATCTAAAAAAATAATTTCAGGTGGGCAGCCATGTTGGTCTGAAGCCGCAGAACAAAGCTGGGGTCATATAGAGAAGTGTGCATGCCCACGAAAACTTATACCCGGAATTAAACTTTGTTGGTCTTAAAGGGGCCAGCAGACTCAAACTCTGTTCTAAAAAAAATGAGATTGCTGCCAAACTGTCCATTACGGAGTGTCTGTGTGTGCTGGTTACATTTTTATTTTCTTCCTTAGATATTTTTTTTATTCTGCTTCTCTGCCAAATGGTTTCCAAGGCAACTAGCTATATTCATCATCTCTCCTTATATATAATTGAATAGTGGGTGCCAAAGTTCTAAAATGCACTCCTTTAGTGTATGGACGCTTGAACTGTCAGTCAGAAGACGCTGGCTGGGTTGACTGGCTGCTTTGTGCAGTCCCGCCCAGCGTTTCAAGGTCTTTTGCATATGGAAGCTGATTGGACTTCACTGCATTCCACACCTCAAACTCACCCCCCCTCCCCGCAAGGCAGTTGGAATGTCAGTTGCATATGGAACCTTCAAGGTCTTTTGCATATGGAAGCTGATTGGACTTCACTCCATTCCACACCTCATACTCCCCCCCCCCTGCAAGGCATTTGGAATGTCTGGTGGTGTGTAGGTCCCAGGATCATGTTTTAAAAGCTGCCTGGGGGATTATGGACCATTCACACACTTTCAACCTTAACATACCTCATAGGGGGAGAGGAGAATGATGACAGCTGCTTTGGTTCCCACTGCAGGGAAAGACTGCCCTTTCTCTAGGCAGAGGTTGGGGGGGACATAGGGTTGCCAACTCCAGGTTGGAAAATTCCAGGATATTTTAGGGATGAAGCCTGCTGAGGGTGGGGTCTGAGGAGGAGGAGGAGGAAGAGGGGGACCTCAGACAGATACAATGTCAT